>NW_006772502.1:0-206 GCF_000442215.2 Lipotes vexillifer | reverse complement strand
CCCGGGATCCAGGGACAACTTCCCCGGGAGAACGCACGGCGCCTCAGGCTGGTGCAACGTCACACCGGCCTCTGCCGCCATAGTTTCCCCCGCACTCCGCACCCCTCCCTCCCCCAGGCCTGAGTGAGCCAGAGCCCCCAGAGCAGCGGCTCCTTTAACCCCGTCCTGTCTGAGCGAAAAACAGACGCCCTCCGGCGACCTACACG
>NW_006772501.1:0-338 GCF_000442215.2 Lipotes vexillifer | reverse complement strand
TACAAAATTAATGCACAGAAATCTCTTGCATTTCTATACACTAATGATGAAAAATCTGAAAGATAAATTAAGGAAACACTCGCGTTTACCACTGCAACAAAAAGAATAAAATACCTAGAAATAAACCTACCTAGGGAGACAAAAAACCTGTATGCCAAAAACTATAAGACATTGATGAAAAATTAAAGATGATGCAAACAGATGAAGATATATACTATGTTCTTGGATTGGAAGAATCAGTATTGTGAAAATGACTATATTACCCAAAGCAACCTACAGATTCAGTGCAATCCGTATCAAATTACCAATGGCAGTTTTTACAGAACTAGAACAAAAAA
>NW_006772500.1:0-712 GCF_000442215.2 Lipotes vexillifer | reverse complement strand
CCCCTAACTAAGGCCCTGACTTGTCCTAACTAAGGCCCTGACACTGTCTCTAACTAAGGCCCGGATTCTTTCACTAATACAGGCCGTGTTTCCGGCAATAACTAAAATCCGGACAATATCCTGACCTAATATCCTGACCCATCTCTTAGCATGGTCCTGACACTGACCCTAAAAAATCCCTGTAACTGTCCCTAACTGAAGGCCTGAGGCTATTCCTACCTGACGCCTTGAAGCTGTGACTACCTCAGGCCATGATCATGTCTTTAACTAAGACCCTTTTGTTCTTCCAGCAAAGGCCTGGATGTCACTCTATATCATTCCCTGAGAGTGTCCCCAGCTAATGGCCTGATGCTAGGCCTCACTCAGGCCCTATCTCTCTCCCTAAGTCATGCACTGACACTGTTCCTACCTGAACCCTTGATACTGGTTCTAAATATGGTCCTGATTCTCTCAGTGACTAACGTCTTGACACTATCCCTAAGCCATTTCATGACACGATCCCTAAAGTTTACCCTTACTCTGTCCATAGCACATGTCCTGCCTCTTATTCTAACTCAAACTTTATGCTGTGAATACTTCAGGACCTGAATTTAGGCCCAAGGTCATGACACTGTCACTAACTAAGGCCTAGATGCTGGTCCTAATGCCGACCCAGAACTGTCCCTAACTAATGCCCTGACACTATTCCTAACTCAGGCCCTGACACTGTACC
>NW_006772498.1:819792-841029 GCF_000442215.2 Lipotes vexillifer | reverse complement strand
CCAACTTGTACCCTAAACCTTCCCCGGTCGCTAACCCTAACCCTAAACCTAACCCTTACCCGAGGTCTTACCCTTACCTGTGCCCTAATTGCAACACGTATACTAACACTAACTTGTATCATAACACGTACGGTTACCCTAAACCGTTGTCGTACGCTAACCACTACCCTAAACCGTCCCTTTTCCCTAACCCTTATCCTAATGCAAAGCGGAACCCTGATCCTTAGCCGAAGCCTTACTCTAAACCGTGCCCTAATCCTATGCCGTACACTAACACTAACCGGTCCCCTAACACGTATGCTAACCCTAAACCCTTGTCGTGTCCTAACCTGTACCCTAAATCGTCCCTGTTCCCTAACCCTAAACCTAACCCGTACCTGAGGCCTTACAATAACCTGTGCCCTAATCCTAACCCGTACACTAACACTAATCCGTGCCCTAACACGTATGCTAACCCTAAACCGTTGTCGTGCCCTAAACTGTACCCTAAACCCTCCCCGTTCCCTAACCCTAACCCTAACCCTAACACTAAACCTACCCCTTAGTCGGAGCTTTACCCAAAGCAATGCCCTAATCATAACCCGTACACTAACACTAACCCATGCCCTAACACGTACGCTAACCCTAAACCGTTGTTGAAAGCTAACCTGTACCCTAAACTGTCTCCCGTCTCTAAACCTAACCCTAACCCTTACCCAAAGCCTTACCCTAAACCTTGCCCTAATCCTAACCCGTACACTGACACTAACTGGTGCCCTAACACGTATGGTAACCCTAAACCGTTGTCGTGCCCTAAAGTGTACCCTAAACCGTCCCCGTTTCCTAACCCTAACCCTAACCCCAACCCTTACCGAAGCATTACCCTAACCCATGCCCTAATCCTAACCCGTACACTAACACTAACCCGTGCCCTAACACTTACACTAACCCTAAACCGCTGTCGTACGCTAACCTGTACCGTAAACCGTCCCTGTTCCCTAACCCTAACCCTAACCCCAACCTGAGGCCTTACAATAACCTGTGCCCTAATCCTAACCCGTACACTAACACCCATGCCCTAACACTTACGCGAAACCTAAATCTTTGTCGTACCCTAACCTGTACCTTAAACCATCGCTGTTCCCTAACCGTAATCCTAACCCTAACCCTAAACCTAAACCTTATCCGGAGCTTTACCCAAAGCCATGCCCTAATCATAAGCTGTACACTAACACTAACCCATGCCCTAACACGTACGCTAACCCTAAACCGTTGTTGAACGCTAACCTGTACCCTAAACTGTCCCCCATCTCTAACCCTAACCCTAACCCTAACCCTTACCCAAAGCCTTACCCTAAACCTTGCCCTAATCCTAACCCGTACACTAACAGTACCCGGTGCCCTAACACGTATGCTAACCCTAAACCGTTGTCGTGCCCTAAACTGTACCCTAAACCGTCCCCCTTCCCTAACCCTAACCCTAACTGTTACCCAAAGCCTCACCCTAACCCGTGCCCTAATCCTTACCCGTACAATAACACTAACCCAAGCCCTAACATGTACCCTAACCCTAAACAGTTGTCCTACCACAACTTGTACCCTAAACCTTCCCCGGTCGCTAACCCTAACCCTAAACCTAACCCTTACCCGAAGTCTTACCCTAACTTGTGCCCTAATTGTAACCCATATACTAACACTAACTCGTGTCATACCACGTACGGTAACCCTAAACCGTTGTCGTACACTAACCACTACCCTAAACCGTCCCTTTTCCCAAACCCTTATCCTAACGCAAAGCGGAACCCTGATACTTACCCGAAGCCTTACTCTAAACCGTGCCCTAATCCTAACCCGTACAGTAATACTGACCTGTGCAGTAACACGTATGCTAACCCTAAACAGTTCTCGTACCCAAACCGTCCCTGTTCCCTAACCCTAACCCTAACCCTTACCAGAAGCCTTACTCTAACTCGTGCCTTAATGTTTACCCATATACTAACACTATCCTGGCTCTAACACGTACGCTAACCCTAAACGGTTGTTGTACACTAACCTGTACCCTAAACCGTCCCCGTTCCCTAATCCTAATCCTAACCCTAACCCTAACCCGAAACCTTACCCTAACCCGTGCCCTAATGCTAACCTGTACACTAACACTAACCTGTGCCCTAACACCTACCCTAACCCTAAACCGTTTTCGTGCCCTAACCTGTACCCTAAACTGTCCCCATTCCCTAACCATAACCCTTAACATAACCCTAACCCTAACCCTTACCAGAAGCCTTACCCTAACCTGTGCCCTAATCCTAACCCGTACACTAACACTAACCCGTGCCCTAACACGTAAGCTAAAACTAAAGCGTTGTCGTGCACTAACCTGTACCCTCAACCATCCCCGTTCCCTAACCCTAACCCTAATCTAACCCTAACCCTTACCCGAAGCCTTACCCTAACCCGTGCCCTAATTTCAATCCGTAGACTAACACTAACCCAAGCCCTAACATGTACGCTAACCCTAAACAGTTGTCGTACCCCAACTTGTACCCTAAACCTTCCCCGGTCGCTAACCCTAACCCTAACACTAACCCTTACCCAAAGCCCTACCCTAACTCGTGCCCTAATCATTACCCCATACTAACACTAACCCATGCCCTAACATGTACGCTAACCCTAAACTGTTGTTGTGCCCTATCCTGTACCCTAAACCGTCCCCGTTCCCTAACCCTAACCCTTACCCGAACCCTTACTGTAACCCGTGTCCTAATTGTAACCCGTACACTAACACTAATTCATGCCCTAACATATACGCTCACCCTAAACCGTTGTCGTACCCCAAATTGTACCCTAAACCATCACCACTGCCTAATCCTAACCCTAATCCTAACCCTTACCAGAAGCCTTACCCTAACTCGTGCCCTAATCCTAACCAGTTCACTAACACTAACCCGTGCCCTAACACTAACCCATGCCCTAACACGTACGCCAACCCTAAACCGTTGTCGTACCCTAACCTGTACCGTAAACCATCCCTGTTCCCTAACCCGAACCCTAACCTTAACCCTTACCCGAAGCCTTACCCTAACCCGTGCCCTAATCCTAACCCATACACTAACACTAACCCGTGCCCTAACATGTACGCTAACCCTTAACCGTTGTCGTGCCCTAACCTGTACCGTAAAGCGTCCCTGTTCCTTACCCCTAACCCTCACCTGAAGCCTTACCCTAACTGGTGCCCTAATCATTACCCACAGACTAACACTAAGCCATGCCCTAACACGTATGGTAACGTGAAACATTGTCGTACCCTAACCTGTACCCTAAACCGTCCCCGTTCCCTAACCCAAACCCTAAACCTAACCCTCACCCGGAGCCTTACCCTAACCCATGCCCTAATCCTAACCCGTACACTAACACTAAACCGTGCCCTAACACATACGCTAACCCTAAACCGCTGTCGTACGCTAACCTGTACCCTAAACCGTCCCCGTTCCCTAACCCTAACCCATCCCTGAAGCCTTACACAAACCCGTGCCCTAATCCTAACCCGTACACTAAAACTAACCCGTGCCCTAACACGTATCCTAACCCTAAACCGTTGTCGTGCCCTAACTTGTACCCTTAACTGTCCCCGTTCCCTAACCCTAATCCTACCCCTAACCCTAACCCTTACCCGAAGCCTTATCCTAACCCGTGCACTAATCCTAACCCGTACACTAACACTAACCTGTGCTCTAACACGTACGCTAACCCTAAACCGTTGTCACACACTAACCTGTACCGTAAACCATCCCCGTTCCCTAACCCTAACCCTAATCCTAACCCTGACCCAAAGCCTTATCCTAACCCGAACCCTAATCGAAATCCGTACACTAACACTAACCCTTGCCCTAACATGTACGCTAACCCTAAACCGTTGTCGTACCCTAACCTGTACCCTAAACGGTACGCATTCCCTAACCCTAACCCTAACCCTAACTCGAACCCTAAACCTTACTCGAAGCCTTACTCTAACCCGTGCCCTAATCCTAACCCATACACTAACACTAACCCGTGCCCTAACACGCTAACCCTAAGCCATTGTCGTAACCTAACCTGTACCCTAAACCGTCCCCATTCCCTAACCCTAACCATAACCCAAACTCTAACCCTTACCCGAAGCCTTACACTAACCCGTGCCCTAATCCTAACCCATAAACTAACACTAACCCGTGCTCTAACACGTATCCTAACCCTAAACCGTTGTCGTACCCTAACCTGTACCCTACACCTTCCCCGTTCCCTAACACTAACCCTAACCCTAATCCTTACCCGAAGCCTTACTCTAACTCGCGCCCTAATCATTACCCGTATACTAAGACTAACACGAGCCCTAACGCATAGGCTAACCCTAAACCGTTGTCGTACCCTAACCTGTACCCTAAACCGTACCCTAATCCTAACCCATACACTAACACTAAATCGTGCCCTAACGCATAGGCTAACCCTAAACCGTTGTCGTACCCTAACCTGTACCCTAAACCGTACCCGTTCCCTAACCCTAAAACTAATCCTAACCCTACCCCTTACCCAAAGCCTTACTCTAACCCGTACCCTAATCCTAATCCGTACTCTAACACTAACCCGTACCCTAACATGTTCAGTAACCCTAAACCGTAGTCTTACCCTAACCTGTACCCTAAACTGTACCCGTTCCGTAACCCTAACCCTACCAACTCTAACCCTACCCCTTACCCAAAGCCTTACCCTAACCCGTATCCTAATCCTAACCCGTACACCATCAACCCGTACCCTAACACGTACGCTAACTGTAAACCATTGTCGTACCCTAACCTGTACCCTAAACCGTACCCGATCCCTATCCCTAACCCTAAACTTAACACTAACCCTACCCCTTACCCGAAGCCTTACCCTAACCCGTATTCTAATCCTAACCTGTACACTAACACTAACCTGTACCCTAACACGTACGCTAACCCTAAACCTTTGCCTTACCCTAAGCTATATCCTAAACTGTACCTGTTCCCTAACCCTAACCCTAAACCTAACCCTAACCCTAACGCTTAACCGAAGACTTACCCTAACCCATACTCTAATCCTAACCCTACACTAACACTAACCCATACCCTAACACCTTCCCTATCCATTACCCGTTTTCGTACCCTAACCTGTATCCTAAAGCATACCCGTTCCCTAAACCTAACCCTAACCGTAACCCTTACCCTAAGCCTTTCCCTAACCCATACCCTAATCCTAACCCATACACTAACACTAACCCGTACCTTAACTCGTACCCTAACCTGTTGTCGAACCCTAACGTGTACCGTAAACCATACCCAGCCCTAATCCTAAACCTATTCCCATCCATAACCCTAACCCTTAACCTAACCCGTACCCTAATCCTAACCCGCACACTAACACTAACCCATACCCTAACACCCTAACCCTAACGTGTTGTCGTGCCCTAACCTATACTCATACCGTACCCATTACCTAACCCTAACCCTTATCCTAACCCGTACCCTAATCCTAACCCATACACTAACACTAACCCATACCCTATCCCGTTTTCGTACTCTAACCTGTACACTAAACCGTACCCATTCCCTTACTCTAACCCTAACACTAACCCTTACCCTCACCCTTACCCTAATCCTAACCCATACATGAACACTAACCCATACCTTAACACGTACCCTAACCCTAAACCTTTTTCATACCCTAAACTTTACCCTAAACCATACCCGTTCCCTAACCCTAACCCTAACCCTAACATTAACCCTTAGCCTTACCCTAACCCATATCCCATCTTAACCCATACACTAACACTAACCCGTACCCTACCATGTACCCTAACCCTAAACTGTTGTCATACCCTAATCTTTACCGTAAAACGTACGTGTTCCCTAACCCTAACACTAACCCTTACCCTAACCCGTACCCTAATCATATCCCGTACACTAACACTAACCCATACCCTAACATGTACCCTAACCCTAACCTGTTTTTGTACCATAACGTGTACCCTAAACCATACCCATTTTCTAACCCTAACCCGTTCCCTAATACTATCCTGTACACTAACACTAACCCAGACTCTAACACGTACCCTGACCATAACCTATTTTCACATCCTTATCTGTACCCTAAACCTTACCCGTTCCCTAACCCTAACTGTAACCCTAAGCCCAACCCTTACCCTAACCCGCGTTCCAATACTAACCCATACACTAACACTAACGCATACCCTAACACGTACCCTAACCATACTCGTTCCCTTGTGGCGCAGTTGAGAGTCCGCCTGCTGATGTAGGGGACACGGGTTCATGCCCTGGTCCTGGAAGATCCCACATGCCGCGGAGCGGCTGGGTCCCTGAGCCATAGGCGGTGAGCCTGAGTGTCCGGAGCCTGTGCTCCACAACAGGAGAGCCCACAACAGTGAGAGGCCCGCATCCCGCAAGGAAAAAAAAAAAAAAGACCCCAAATAGACAAAGCAATCTGGAGCAAGAAAAATGGAGCTGGAGGAATCAGGCTACCAGACTTCAGACTGTACTATAAAGCTATAGTAATCAAGACAGTATGGTACTGGCACAAAAGCAGAAATATAGATCAATGGTACAGGATAGAAAGCCCAGAGATAATCCCACACACATATGGTAACCTTATCTTTGATAACGGAGGCAAGAATATATAATGGCGAAAAGACAGTTTCTTCAATAAGTGGTGCTTGGAAAACTGGACAGCTCCATGTCAAAGAATGAAATTAGAACACTCCCTAAAACTATACACAAAAATACACTCAAAATGGATCAAAGATCTAAGTGTAAGGCCAGTAACTACCAACCTCTTAGAGGAAAACATTGGCAGAACACTCTATGACATAAATCACAGCATGATCCTTCTTGACCCACCTCCTAGAGAGATGGAAATGAAAAGAAAAATAAACCAATGGGACCTAATGAAACTTAAAAGCTTTTGCACAGCAAAGGAAACCATAAACAAGATGAAAAGACAACCCTCAGAATGGGGAAAAAAATATTTGCAAATGAAGCAACTGAGAAAAGATTAATCTTCAAAATATACAAACAATTCACGCAGCTCAATATCAAGAAAAACAAACAAACAAATCCAAAAATGGGCAGAAGACCTAAATAGACATTTCTCCAAAGAAGATTTACAGATTGCCAACAAACACATGAAAGTATCCTCAACATCACTAATCATTAGAGAAATGCAAACCAACACTACAATGAGGTATCATATCACTCTGGTCAGAATGGCCATCTTCAAGAAGTCTACAAACAATAAATGCTGGAGAGGATGTGGAGAAAAGGGAACCCTATTGCACTGTTGGTGGGAATGTAAATTGATACAGCCACTATGCAGAACAGTATGGAGGTTCCTTCAGAAACTAAAAATAGAACTACCATACGACCCAGCAATCCCACTACTGGGCATATACCCTGAGAAAACCATAATTCCAAAAGAGTCATGTACCATGATATTCATTGCAGCTCTATTTACAATAGTCAGGATACGAAGCAACCTAAACGTCCCTCAACAGATGAATGGATAAAGAAGATGTGGCACATATATACAATTAAATATTAGTCATTAAAAGAAATGAAATTGAGTTATTTGTAGTGAGGTGGATAGACCTAGAGTCTGTCATACAGAATGAAGTTTTCAGAAAGAGAAAAATAAATACCATATGCTAAGACATATATATGGAATCTAAAAAAAACAAAATTGTCCTGAAGAACCTAGAGCCAGGACGGGAATAAAGACGCAGATGTAGAGAATGGATTTGAGGACACGAGGAGGGGGGAGGGTAAACTGGGACGCAGTGAGAGAGTGGCATGAACTTATATATACTACCAAATGTAAAATAGATAGCTAGTGGCAAGCAGCCACAGAGCACAGGGAGATCAGCTCGGTGCTTTGTGACCACCTAGAGGAGTGGGATAGGGCGGGTCGGAGGGAGATGCAAGAAGGAAGGGATATGGAGATATATGTATACGTATAGCTGATTTATTTTGTGATACAGAAGAAATTAACACAATACTATAAAACAATTATACTGCAATGAAGATGTTATAAAAAAAGAGTAACATGATTATTTAAGTATGCTTTGACTTTGCACTGGAGGCAGATGAAGTGGACCATTTGAATTGTCCCTAAGTTTTCTTTCCCCTAACTATTTGGGATACATCCATGACAAATGTTTGAGAAACTTCATAGAGGAATGCTAATTTTAAGAAAACATCTTGTAAGCAATGTAGTAAGCAAATTTGACCACTTGTAACTACAGGTCTATCTAGAGTACTTGGTTTACACACAGAATTGAGGTAAACCCTTCAGACCATTGTCCCAAGGAACTGTGGCTTGTCATTTGATTGCAGCATGGATCTAAGCAGAGTATTTTTCTTCACACACATACAAACACTAATACACACACACTCATTCTTTCTCTCTCTTTCTCTCTGCATATACAAGCAGAAATTAATTTGACTTGATAGTTTCATTCAGGGATCCCATGCAGAGAAGTACTACAAATAAATCTAAAAAATATCTCCTTTCCTAGTTAAGAAGTAAAACTTAGAAAAAAAATATCTTTTCCTTTTAGGTTATTCTATCTTTGGACAGTCCTTTTGTCAAAGTCTTCAATAAAAGTCAAGGTAAGAAAGAATTTGTGGAGAAAACACAGAGTTCATAAATCTGTAATACACTGATGATATTGATATGCCCTCTTTTCTCTGGAATCCAGAGTAACTGGGGAAGACTCTATTCTCCATTTACTTTGATATAAATACACATTTAATTCCATCTGAATGAATATTTCAGTCAAATTAGAACTTTTTCCTAAAAAAAATGCCAGATTTAGTGTTATTTTATGTTTACAAATACAATCAGATATATGTGTACATGTTTTGTATGTATACTATATATATATATTACACATGTATATAATATATATGATCACTCTGAAGGCTTAAGTAGAAGATTGTTATCTCCAATTAACTAGGCAAATGTGAAAAGATATGATGTTGCAATTAGCTATTAAATCTAATTGTGATAATTTCATGAAATTATGTGATTTTTAAAATAGCAAGTGAGGAAATCTAGTGACAAAAGGTACATTTTATATAACAAAATATTACAGTAGTCTTCTAAATTTACTTTTAACATCTTTAGTGGAGTATAATTACTTTACAATGGTGTGTTAGTTTCTGCTTTATAACATATAAATTCCAAGAGTCATGTACCATGATGTTCATTGCAGCACTATTTACATATATCCCCATATCTTCTCCCTCTTGCATCTTCCTCCCATCCTCCCTCTACCACCCCTCTAGGTGGTCACAAAGCACTTAAATTTTACGACAACAATGAGGGTATTATCTAAGATAAATTAATTTTTTAGAGTCCCAAAATTTAAAAAAATTTTTACAAATATTCAATGTATGAACAAAATTGTTTTACATGGAATATAGTTCAAGAGTTTATAAAAATAAATATTTCTGAAGTATTTCATTAAATATGAAGATACTAAATTGTCCTGTTGATACTGATATGTTTCTTCAACAAATATTTATCATTTAACAAACATTTATGAAACATCCATTACCTGCTAGGAATATGCCAGAGAGATGCAATATTACACAAGACAGAAATTTCCTGAACTCATGGGAATAACATAAAAACATTAACAAAAACCAAACACCAAAAGTGCAAATAATATGACTGTATAATGGATCTTTGATAGAGCCCTCTGTATGACCACAGATACTTCTTAAGGTGATCAAGGAATGCATCTCTGAGAAAATGACACACAATTTAAAAATGAGAGATGCCACATAACCAGTCATGAAATGAGTGAAGAGAAGAACATTATAGATAGAAGTGAGAGCTAGTGCAAATGATCAGTAAGTGTGAAAATGTTAAATGTAAAAAGTATAGTAGAAGTCTGAAACAAAAGTCTGGGCATTCATTGGGGATTTGTGAGCATATTAATTTCATTCAAAATGTAAAAATATATTAGGATAATTGTGGTAAGAATAATTAGAATAACTGGTATATATACATGCATACATATTACACATATATGTATATCTTTATATGTATTATTTATACGTGTGTTTTATATATGCGTGTGTATATATATATGTGTGTGTGTGTGTGCACATATATATCTTGAGGGATTGGAAGTCAAATTACATAAACTTGTATAGTTCAAGGAGATTAAATAGTAGAGAGATATATTTTTAGTTTTTTGAGGAACCTCCATACTGTTTTCCATAATGGCTGTAGTAATTTACATTCCCACCAACAGTGCACAAGGATTCCCTTTTCTCCATATCCTCACCAAGTTTTTTCACCTTTTATCTTTTTAATAAGAGTCATCTTAACAGGTGTGCGGTGATATATCATTGTAGTTTTGATTTGCGTTTTCCTGATGATTAGTGGTCTGGAGCATCTCTTCATATACCTGTTGGCCATTTGTGTGTCACATTTGGAAAAAAAAGTCTATTCATGTCCTTTGTCCACTGAGGAAAATAAAATTAGTACCTTGAAGAGGTATCTGTGTTCCCATGCTCACTGTAGCATTATTCACAATATCCAAGATATGGAAACAAGTTTTTGTCAAAAGATGAAAGGATAAAGAAATTGTGGTATGTGTATACAACTGAATATTATTGAGCCTTATAAAAAGGTGGTCTTACCATTTACAACAACATGAATGAACATAGAGGACATTATACCAAGTGAAATAAGCCAGAGAGACAGAAAATACTGCATGATCTTACTTCCATGGGGAATCCAAAAATATTGAAACAGAGAATAGACAAGTGGTTACTAGGGGTGGGGAGGTGAGGGAAATGGGGAGATCTTGGTTGGAGGGCACAAAGTGACAGTTGTGTGGGATGAAAAGATCTAGAGATATAATGCACAGCAACATGAATATAGTTAATAATACCGGAAGTTTGCTCAGGGAGTAGATTTCAGGTGCTCTCAGTATTAAAAAAAAAAAGTAACTATGTGAGGAGATGGACATGTTAATCAGCTTGACTATAGTAATCATTTCACTATACACACATATATATGATCAATCATGTTGTATACCAAAATATATATAATTTTATTAAATAATTAAAATAGAGAAGAAAGAAGTAGAGTATGAAAAAATAGAACAATCAGATTCGAAGAGAGAATATAGCTCAATTTGGAGAGGTATAAGGGTTCAAATACAATATATATTAATATATATGCCTATGTTATATATTTCGAATTTCTTAAAAACTGAAAAAAGTAAAGGTTTTGATATGGTCAGTACAGGAGCTGAGCCTGACCTGAGCAGAGTACTAAATGTTTAACACTGCCACAGGCATTTCTCCAACGATGCCCAAGGCTTTTAAGGTGCTGAGAAGCCCAGGGATTTCTTTGGTCTTGAGGCTTTTCTTTCTTTGTTGGCATTTCATCTGTGACATCATTATTTTTGTCATCACATAGCTTTGCAATCATGATATATTTTTTCATAAAAGTGTTATTTTTAAATTCTTTTTATTTGGATAAATAGCATCTTCTGATAATTTTAAATACATTTCCAGAGACCATTGAAAGAAATTAAGTTTTGTTATTTCAAGTCGTGCTCCTTCTGCTTACCACAATTTAACATTTACTCTAAAGCCCAGAAACAGGTTTCAGAGTCCAGCAACAAGTTTGAGAGCATCTCTTCTTCAGGGTATTGGTTGTTACGTTGCTCTGCAGACATAATTAACAGGTATCAGGCAATGAGATGCAAACGTGTAAACAACATTTAGACTTTATAGGTGGGATGCTGGTTAATGACCTGAAAGAATTAATGCATCTTTTTCCCCATTAAATAATTGCCAGGAAATAATATAGGTGCAACAGAGAATAAAGACTATGATATAATATTTTTACATAAATAATAAAGCTACTCTTGGGATTACATGCGCTATTTTGTTTTAGGCTAAAAATCAGTAAATGAACAGTATATGCTCACAGTTATTTTTCCAGAATTTTATTCTCTTTTTCCTTCTTTCTCTGCTGTATTTCCTACAGTTAAATGTCATACTGAGTTCTTCTGTAAGTTTAACTAACAAAGAAGATTATTTTCCATCTAAGTGAAGTAGGCCATAATTCTTCCCAGGTTCCTTTTGTACGTTAAGATGGCTCCTCAAGTAAAATGTACCACATGTACCAAAGCTCTGACGTCTACTGCTACATGTGGTTCTTCAAAGACAGCACCTCACATGTTGATCCCTTTGCCATTCTGAGGCTGTCCCAGAGTTCTCTCTGTTGGTCCCTTTGAAAAGTCTTTGAAGTACCAAATATAACTAAAGAAAGTCCTGGGACACATCACCACATTACGCATTCCAGCTGCAAGCCAGCTTCCTGCTGGAGCTTAGGGTTGGAAAGAGATCACAATATGCCATCCATCTTGTTAAAATAAGCTCAAGAAGGAAATTGTTAAAGGGAAAAATGTAAGAGAGGTGAGTATCAAAATAGCTTTTAAACAGCTAATAAATGAGACTTCATAATCAGTTGAATTTAGTATTAGGTACTATGATTTTTTTTATAGATCTTTATTGGAGTATAATTGCTTCATAATACTGTGTTAGTTTCTGTTGTACAACAAAGTGAATCAGCCATATACATACACATGTCCCCAAATCCCCTCTCTCGAGCCTCCCTCCCACCCCTCTAGGTTGTTGCAAAGCACTAAGCTGATCTCCCTGTGCTATGTGGCTTCTTCCCACTAGCTATCTATTTTACATTTGGTAGTGTATATATGTCCATGCTACTCTCTCACTTCATCCCAGCTTACCCTTCCCCATCCCTGTGTCCTCAAGTCCATTCTCTACATCTTCATCTTTATTCCTGTCCTGCCCCTAGGTTCATAATAACCATTTTTCTTTTGAGATTCCATACATGTGTTAGCATATGGTATTTTTCTCTTTCTGACTTACTTCACTCTGTATGACAGACTCTAAGTCCATCCACCTCACTACAAATAACTCAATTTCGTTTCTTTCTATGGCTGAGTAATATTCCACTGTATATATGAGCCACATCTTCTTTATCCATTCATCTGTGGATGGACACTTAGGTTGCTTCCATGTCCTGGCTATTGTAAAGAGAGCTGCAATGAACATTGTGGTACATGACTCTTTTTGAGTTATGGTTTTCTCAGGATATATGCCCAGTAGTGTGATTGCTGGGTCATATGGTAGTTCTATTTTTAGTTTTTTTAAGGAACCTTCATACTGTTCTCCATAGTGTCTGTACCAATTTACATTCCCACCAACAGTGTTAGGAGGGTTCCCTTTTCTCCACACCCTATCCAGCATTTATTGTTTGTAGATTTTTTGATGATGGACATTCTGACCATGTCAGAATGTCTTGGATAAAGACATTATTAGGCCTTTAAAATAAGATAACTGGTACATCAGACAAGGGAAATAAATCTGCTTCTGCTGGCAAAAAAAGGCTTAGAGAGATTTGGGGGTTTGCACTGTTCACTGCCTTCCTAATTTACCCTGACAACCCCATTCTAATCCTCAATGTATCATGATCTCCCACTTAATACTTTAATGTCTGCATAACAGTTATGGTGAAGCTGCAAAATCAGTCTAGGCTTTAGTTCAGCAACCTGAAGGAATAGCTTCTGTATCTTATTTTTTGCTATGTGAGCCTTATGGCTAAACCATCAAAGGAAGTCAGAGAGGCTTTGTGATTAAGTGACCATTCTTGAACTGAAAATTTAAAATCATGAGTTTGTAATTTTCTTCCTTTAACCTCCTGTGTGTGTTATAAATCACAGCCCACCCCACAGACCTCATATCCCTTCTTTTCTTGAAGAAAAGGTTTATTGCAGAAGCTGCACAATTTATCAAAGTGTTGGCTTTATTGGCTTTATTACACACTTTGTATCAGGTGACCACAGGTGAAAATATAAGTACTTAAGTAGCTAACACATCAGCAAATAGCAATGACTAGCAATAGTTGTCTGCCAATGTTAACAAGATTCTTGCTGTTTTCAAAATCACCCAGCTCTGAAAAACAATTCCAGATTATTGCTTCCTTGAGTGTCTGTTGCTTGCAGTAGCTCTGTACAATTACACTATCAGGGGTGGTTCAGTATTGATTAAAAAATTCAAAGTAGTCAACTGAAGGAGCAAATAATTTGTATTATGTGTTTAATACTTAATCTAATACTCAGAGATCTACGTAGAGATACAGACCCTAAATTGAACGTGCAGGAACTTCTTCCATTGCCAAAATGTAGAAGAGCTGAGAGTCAGAGGAGCCTGCCTTGAGTAAGAAGGTGGCAAAAATAAAAGCTACCTGTTGAGATAAGAAAATGCCACTATAGCTGCTGGACTCAGAATCATATCTTCAGTGACCTGATTCACATCAACAAAACTGATGCCTTTTGCCTTCCCTCACCCCCTCCATAAATCAGTTACAAATCGACTTCACATACCAATGAAACTCCTCCACAGAAAATAAATTATATCCAGATTGTAGCATGCTGGATGGGAGTTTAAAGGAATCCTGAGCAAACCAATCTAAATGAACTGCTTCATCTAGTCACTAAAGGAAAAAGAAAATAGAAAAAATTAAAAGAAAACGGCAGATTGAGTCTGGTTTACAAATGGTTCAGTCTGATTTCCCAGCACCACATCAAAGGGAGCTTCTCCGTTGTCATAGCCCTGCTTAGGGACTGAAGAATGTGGAAGAAGGACATTCTCACAGTAGGCAGAAGAAAGAGTTCTATATTTTATTTTTTTATGCTTGAAAGGACAAATGTCCTATTCCTGTAATGTGTATGATGATCAGGCCTGCTGGCACACACTGGGAAAACAGGAAGCAAGAGATGTGACTTTTCCAAATGAGACACAAGTCTGCACATAGGCACAAACCATGTCAATGCTTTTTAAATGTGTTAGGATACTACATGAAAGGTATGTTCTTAGTGCTGCTACTGCAGTCACCACCATATATCTTGATATTCTCTCAGGAGTGATTATCTGCCTCTAAGTTCAAGAAATAATTTAAAAAATGCTTATTACGCTTTTGGCTAAATATCATGTTCACCTTAGCATAATCTTTCAGATGTCAGCACACTGGACGAAGAAGTGGTACACAGCATTTACTAATAGCTAACATGGTGAATATTCACTATGGGCCAGACACTGTCCTAAATACTTCACATATTTTTAACTCGCTAATATGCATCCCATTCTGTTATTATCCTGAAGTGACCATCCTGGAGAGCAGGATGGACCTCCCACACAACCAAAATGTGGTTCAGATGTTGAGACTGTTGATATTACACACATATCATAAAGATATGAAAAACTTTATTAAAACTGTAATTGAAGTCTCTGGGGAGAGCAGGGCAAGTCTCTCATGCAGATCCAAAGTGGCCTCAGAGAGTGAGGAAAGGAGACTGCCTCAGTGTTTTTATTAAAGCTAGGAGGTAGGGCTGAGGGTAAGAGTTCCCCTACATGGGTGGGGGCTGGCGTGGTTTGAGCCTTCCACTACTGCCAAAGGATGGAAAATATTGTCTTTCTTATCAGCTTGTGTCCATGTGCAGTACAAGGGAAAAGAGTTTGAGAATGTGCAGATAGGGCCTCCCTGGTGGCGCAGTGGTTGAGAGTCCGCCTGCCGATGCAGGGGATACGGGTTCGTGCCCCGGTCCGGGAGGATCCCACATGCCGCGGAGTGGCTGGGCCCGTGAGCCATGGCCGCTGAGCTTGCGCGTCCGGCAACGGGAAAGGCCACGACAGTGAGAGGCCCACATATGGCAAAAAAAAAAAAGAAAAAAGAAAATGTGCAGATAGGGCCAATTGTTGGTCAGGGCATCTAGTGTTAAATTTGGCCACTTGTTTCCCTTGGGTCCTGTCTTTTATTAGATAAATCCTGGGTAAGGGAAGAAAAGGAGAAACACTCCCCTGAGCTTCCTCACAGGCCTGGTGTCACTGCTGGTCGTTAAGTGTATGAACTCCTCTTGCATTCACTCTGTGGATCCTCAGGGACTCTCAAGGTAACCAAGGAGTCTGGGAGAGAGTTACCCCTCCACACCATGGGATCTGGCAAGGAACAAAGAAGAGGGTAGGCCAATCTCTTTCTGTAGGATGAATATACTACAGGATAAGGGCACAGGGTTGGCTCCATTTGGCAGTGCCAGATCTGTGAATCGCTGCTTCCATGACCCACGGTATCATGAACAGTTCACAGCCTATGACAGCCTTGATTTTCAGGACAGCCCAGAAACTGCCTTCTCTAATAGCAAATACTGTAGGGTAAGGAAGACATAGTTTTTATTGTAATTGAGGCAGTAGGGGAGTAGGGTTCCTATGCATGTGCATGGGCTCGCATGGTTCGAATCTCCCACCAGCACCAAAGGACAGCATATCCAGGCTTTCTTATAAACTTGTCCAGATGTAAGGCACAAGGGGGAGAGTGACAGGAGAGGCTTAAAAGATGTCAACAGTCAAACATTAAAAAATGGGGTCAAAAAATGGAGTCAGACTCTTTATTACATCATTCTATTTAACAAAGAATGAAGCAAGTAACAGAGAAGCTAGTCACTTGTCCAAGATCATACAATTAGTAAGTAGAGGAGAGGAAATTCACTATCGTTTCAGAATCTACAAGCTTACCCATCCCTGTATTTCCTCTCTAACTCTCCTGACTCTGTATTAATTTCCTCAGGCTGCCATGACAAAGTGCCCCAAACTGAGTGGCTTAACAACATAGTTTATTGTTTCACAGTTCTGGAGGCTGGAAATCTGAAATCAAGGTGTTGGCAGGTCCATGCTCCCTGTGAAACTTGAAAAATGGGGTCAAAAAATGGAGTCAGACTCTTTATTACATCATTCTATTTAACAAAGAATGAAGCAAGTAACAGAGAAGCTAGTCACTTGTCCAAGATCATACAATTAGTAAGTAGAGGAGAGGAAATTCACTATCGTTTCAGAATCTACAAGCTTACCCATCCCTGTATTTCCTCTCTAACTCTCCTGACTCTGTATTAATTTCCTCAGGCTGCCATGACAAAGTGCCCCAAACTGAGTGGCTTAACAACATAGTTTATTGTTTCACAGTTCTGGAGGCTGGAAATCTGAAATCAAGGTGTTGGCAGGTCCATGCTCCCTGTGAAACTTGTAGTGACTATCTTCCTTGCCTCTTCCTAGTTTCAGATGTTTTGCTGGCAATTGCTGGCATTCCTGGGTTGTGGTTATGTAAATCTAATCTCTGCCTTCATTGTACATATGGCCTCCTCTCTGTGAGTCTCTGTCTTCACACAGTATCTTCTTATAAGGCCATCAGTCATGTTAGCTTAGGGGCCACCCTCCTCTAGTATAACTTCATCTTAACTAATTACATCTATGATGATGCTGTTTTCAAATAAGGTCACATTCTGTGGTACTAGAGGTTAGGACTTCAAAATATTTTTTGAGTGGACACAATTCAACACATAACAGACTTTAACCCCCCAAAAACCACATTATGTCTCTATATTATCTGTGTTGGTCTACATGTCTAAGTCCCCTGTTCTCTCTCTCTCTCAGTCAAAAGAATATCTGAAAGGAAATGCTTTCTCAAAATGTTAGGGTAAACAAACAAAAATCCTTTAAAAAACCCAAAAATGAATCAGCTACTTAAAAGGTATACCTTACTATGGCACATGTTTTTTTGTTTTTAATAAATCATCTGCTAGTAAGATTAAAAAAAAAAGAATATCTGGAAAGGGGAGTCAGTTGGCCACCAAAAGTTGTCATAACATCATTTCCTCTTCTAATGATGTTAAATTCAACTCTCTGATCTCTTATTTATAAACCAGAAACGTAAAATGTGAAAACTGAACTTATTTTTGTAAATTTTCAGTTCATTTGGTGGCAAGTCTGATTTGCACTGATGTGGAGTAATTTATAGTATTTATTTATCTCACTTATTATAAATACGTATAAGCTTTACTTTAAAATTATTAGTAAGTTCTAATACCCTAAATAAAAGGAATAAAAAGAGGAAGAACAGGTTCAATTACAAGGTTTAGCAGTATAAATCCATTCGTACACCAGAAAAATTCTCTTATTTTGAAACATATGAGGCCCAAAAGGTATAGGATAAGAGATTGCAGAACTGTATTGCAATAGTGCTTTATTCTTATAACAAGCATGTGCAGAGACATATAGGCAGCTACAATTTTTTGTGAAACTGAGCTTGTTATATATTAAGGTTTCTGTCTTTTAAGTACAAAATGCCATCCCATAGAGTTGATCAGTCAAATTTAACAATGAGAATCCCATCAAATACTTTATCCACTACCTGGTAACATTTATTTATTGTCTAGTCAGCATAATTCCTCTTTTTTTTTTACCTTATGCAAATACCCTAGGATATCATGATTATATGGAGTAGGTGCCTGACACCAGTTCTAGCTATGTAGACTTAAAATATACCCAAATAATTTATATAGTAAAAGGAGTTCTAGGTAAAAATGGAGAGTAAAATGTTAATTTTTATTTTACATATGAGTTTGAGTTGAGCCATGAAAGTGGTGATAAAGTTGCTGGAGGTGATTGGATACATTTCTCTCAAACTCAACAGTGTCTGTGTGTGTGTGTGTGTGTGTGTGTGTGTGTGTGTGTGTGTGAGTGTGTCTGAGAAAGAGAGAGAAGAAGAGAGGGAGAGTTGTCTGAGAATGAATGAGGGAGAGAAAATATGAATGAAAGTGATAGAGAGATCAACAGATAATTAAATGGAATTGTTACTTATTAGCTTCTATAAAATCACCTAAGGAGAATATACAGAGCAAAGAGTTAAAGAAAGGGTTAGAGGGAGAGATAGAGGCTTTTTCATGGAGAAAACTGGAAGACACCACAAGGAAAACAAAGCAGGGGGAAGATGATTCCATAAAAACAAACAAAATTAGGAAGGAAGGAGCAGTGGGGTAGTAAGAATTGAATGATGTAAAAACAAAAACAAAACAAATGGTAGTTTATCAAATATTAATTAGCACAGGGAGGCTTAGGAAGATAAAGTTCAACATTAGTAAGAATAATTTTATTAGGAGTGGTGAATAGGGAAACACACTTTGATTTGAGAAGTAAATGATTAAGAAGCAGTTTGAAAAAGGAAAAACGTCAGATTATATTTGAGGAGGACATGGGTTTGAATGAGAGATTTCTTACGTTTATATTTTCTCCTCTGGTATATTTTAGTACTTTTAAAAATTGAACAAATAATTCATGATTATATATTTAGAACAAAGGAATTAGACTTCACTTTAAATTCTATACTTAATTCCATATTAATAATTTGTATATGTATACCTTTCCTGATACACATTCATGGGAACCTATTACATATACTGCTATGAAATCAGATGCTTCTAACAAGGTTATCAGGACATTATTATTTTAACAGAAGTCATATTATCACACTGTATGGATCCACTAACATTTGTCAGATTATGTCTATATTTTTGGATTTTTAAAATATGGCTCTATTATTTTCTTCCTTTTTAATTTTCTTTTGGTTATAACGATTGTTTGAAGAACAGATTTGGTGTACATACTAGATAATTTGCCTCATTATTTAACAGAATTAAACTTCTGAGATACTATACATGTATAGTATATATACACACACATAAATAGCAAATATGCCTTGAAGTAAAAATTGTTTTCATTATGTGAAATTTGTAAATGCTTTTAAGCTGAAAATAAAAATCCAGAAATGAAAATTATTCTTGGGAGAATAAATTAAATAGACATAGCTAGGTCTCTGAAGAAGTAAGGAGAATTTTGATTCAGTAAAGACATAAAAAGATTAGGCTTAAATAGAAAGAGGATTTTCTTTCACTGAGAGGTGAGGAAGAGGACCAAAAATGTAAGTGGAATCAGATCAGAGTATTTATGTGAACACACTAGCTGGAGAGAGTCCACCAGAAACCTACATTCTCTGTAAATATCAGGTATAGAATTAACAATAGGGGCCTGAGGAAAATGAGAGAAAAATTAAAATTTTCACCTTGGTGCACAGGGAACAAAGGTCAAAAGAAGCCAGAGGACTGGCAGTTAAGATGAGGTGAGATGGGAAAAGAGACACTTGAAACCTCACTAATCCATACAATGGAATGGTTTTGGGTTGTTTTTATCTTTTTTCAAATCGTTTTGAGGACCTAGATTTAAGAACATTTTTACTGTTTGTAGGTCATGAAGTATGACAACTTTTAATTTTTATTTTTTTTAGTTTAGGGTATGATCTAGAAAGTAGGTGAAGTGAAACAGGATATAATCTAAGACAGAATGAAGAGAAAATGGAGAAAGAAGAAGGTTGTTGGATTCAGAGGCGATGTTTTCATCCAGAAATACAGAAAAATAAGTATGCAGAGGGGAAAGAAATCATGACCTTCCAGATGCTGGATCAATTAATATGTCACAGAACTCATAAGAGTATAAAAGAAATCATCACAGGTCAAAATAAAGGATTTAAATGTTAAGCAACACCCCTGTTTCAGCAACTAAAAAAAAAAAAAATGGGTGAATTTTTTCCCTTGGAGCACTTGCCATTCTAGGCATGAACTGATCTGGTGGGCCCAGGCAAACAGACTCCACTTGAAAGCAAAACTGTAGATCTTCTGGCAGTCATTCAGAACAGTCATTTCAAAATGAAAACCAGGGGGTCAAATTCATAATCAGATTTCCCTTCGCCTAAACCCCCAGCTGTATTTTAGCCTGAAGGTGGGGAATTTGGCTGGAAGCTAAGAGAGGGCGTGATATTTCCTGCAATCTTACAGTGCTTGAAACCTGCCACAAGCACATGACCAGTCTTCCCGTCAAGGCATTTGCCACAGTTTGAAGCTGCTTGAGGCAGGAACTTAAGAGCTGAACTCAAAACCTCCAAAGAAAAAAATGAGAGCTCTTTAAGTCTTTCATGGATGAAGAGTCAAACCACCTCTAGTTGCTGAATATAAAACCCAGGAGGACTTCACTCAATGGACAGAAATAAACCATCTCTGACCAAATTAATTCTAGTTTTGATTAAGGTAATCAGTGAAACAAGAGTTATTTAGTGTACTTAATCTCACTGTGTTATACATTTCCTAACTTGTGAAATGCAGATAATAAAACCAAATTTATAATTTTTTGTAAAAATTAAGTGAGAGGGGCTTCCCTGGTGGCGCAGTGGTTGAGAGTCCGCCTGCCGATGCAGGGG
>NW_006772498.1:763434-819561 GCF_000442215.2 Lipotes vexillifer | reverse complement strand
AAAAAAAAAAAAAAAAAAAAAAAAAAAAATTAAGTGAGAATATATATGTATACATTTTAAAGTTCTTAGCAACACCCATAGTAAGAACTTAAGAAATGGAATGTTTATTACTAAACACACACACACACACACACACACACACACACACACACACACACACACAGAACCCAACCAGCTGAACTCTGAGTTACAGGGAGAAACAACTGTGTCTCTTTATTGACACTTATATCCCCAGAACAACGATGTGCGTGCAAACTGACTGGTATTCAGTATATGTTTATGGAATAATTGGATAGATTCTTACAGTGGTAATGATTGTAGAAATTGTGGAAAGAAAAACAGATTCCCAGTAAGTCATGGGATTTTAGCCTTTGTGAATAGAGGTACTTGGGCCTTGGTTAGTATGTGTTTTAGTATATACTTTCCATAACAAGGACATATATGACATCTGTAGTTAAAGTCAAATTTAAGTAAATGTAAATATGAAGAATAAATGTTTTTCTCAAGTAAGGGCTCAGATGCAATAAAATGACATTAGAGACTGACCTAAGATAAGCAGACTATGGTTTTCAGAGATAGGAAGAGAAGAACTTATATAATGCATCATTCACAATCAATTAAAAATAATGATTATTTTCATAAATTACACTCATTTGAGATCTTTTTCCAATTCCGTGGACAGTAACAGAACAATAAATATTTACAGTTTGTTTTAAATTTTTATAAAAATGCATAGTGTTTCCATTTCACAGTATGTTCTATCACCTACAACAATATTTTACTAATATACATAGTAAAGGACCTGGATGAAGGATCTCTCCTATTATTATTCTCTCTCAATTGGACAAATCCTGTTGGACTCAAGATTATGGTTTATAGAGTAAGGAAATTCAAATAGCTCCTTTTAGAGTACTTCAATATTTCATAATTTATAGCAGTATTATTAGGTCACCTATAACAATGAGAAAATAGTACCAAAAGCAGATACTGTTTGAAGTTGTAAACAAGCTTTAAGATGTATATCACTTCCTGGAATGGCATGTATTATTGGGCATCAATTAGAAGACTTAGAATAGGCAGAGGCAGCCAAATATTAGGAAAATGGTGGAGGAAAAAATCAAACAAGGAAGCAGGTTTAAAGGTATCAGAAACAGAATATCTGTAAGGCTGGAGCAGCATAACTAAATGGTATCAGTCAAGGTTTGAGAATCAATGACTGCATATTAAAAAATGAAATGCCTTCATATTATCATCCTAGTACTACTTTCAGCTCCAGGAAATGATTTTTCCATCTGCTTTCAAATGAACACCTGAGATAAAAATAACTTGCATAAAATGAATAAATAATTTTTAAAAACATCTACTACACCTTACATATATGACATTATAGTTTGTTTCCTAATTTTATTGATCAAATATAAATTTTTGTACTATAATCATTTCCTTTTTGCTCTTGTATACATAAATATCATTATGTAATACAGCAACCCTGTGACCAGACTTACATGAAGGGCATTTCACATATATAGTGTCTGCATGTTAATTAACTCTGAGAGATCAGTACTTTAGACACTAGCTTAGCTTCATTTCATAAATAGACTCTAACTCTATAAGGAACATAAATTTTCTCATATATTTAAATCTGTCATGCTTAAAATTGAATCTAGAATTCTGGAACAGGAAAATAAGTAGGTTGATTTATGAAGGTATTTCACAGAGACCAGAATTTATCTATCTTTCTTCCTTCCTTCCTTCCTTCCTTTCTTTCTTTCTAGTCCGAAAGGTGTTAAGGCTACCTATAATTAAAACCAAAACAATAAAAATTAAAAACAAAGCAGATTTATTTGGACAGTTTAAAAAAACTAGTTTGAAAGGATCAGAAAGTATGTAGTGAAAATAATACTTAATTTACCATTATCCTGTGACATTTGGCATAAAATGAATAATCTATTATTGAAAATATTTCCACTTCTGCATAATTTAGTTAATATGATGTGATAGTCTATTTCAATTTTAGAATCTTATGATGCTCTGAGAATGCAGGAGGTCAAAGAATATCAGGGAATTGTGGCAGCAGTCTAATAATGACATGAACTGGTATAGGCTGAGGAAATGTCCCTAGAAATAAGAGGACAAAGAGTATACTTGAAGGCTGCAGAATTAAGAATTGAAAACTGGCTTTCTCTGTGCCCTGATATTGAGCTTCATGCAGTTGATTTAAGTCAGAAAGAGAAAGACAAATGCCGTATACTAACACATATATATGGAATTTAAGAAAAAAAAATGTCATGAAGAACCTAGGGGTAAGACAGGAATAAAGACACAGACCTACTAGAGAATGGACTTGAGGATATGGGGAGGGGGAAGGGTAAGCTGTGACAAAGTGAGAGAGTGGCATGGACATATACACACTATCAAATGTAAGGCAGATAGCTAGTGGGAAGCAGCAGCATAGCACAGGGAGATCAGCTCAGTGCTTTGTGACCACCTAGAGGGGTGGGATAGGGAGGGTGGGAGGAAGGGAGACGAAAGAGGGAAGAGATATGGGAACATATGTATATGTATAACTGATTCACTTTGTTATAAAGCAGAAACTAACACACCATTGTAAAGCAATTATACTCTAATACAGAAGTAAAAAAAGAAATACAAGGAAATAAAAATTTTAAATAAAAATTACTCAAACCCCCCAACAAAAAAAAATAGAACTCAGGCCTACAGGACCTACTGAATCACAATCTGCACTTTTACAATCTCCCCAGTGTACTTGTGTACCCATGAATAGTTGAAAGGTACATTTCTACCTCGACATGTATTTTCTGTCTGAGAAATACATTTTATCCAATTTGATATAAATAAAACACTCAAAAATGCAATATAAATAAATTAATAAAGATGTTTTTTAATATAAAATATTTTATTTTTTCCACGATTACATATTTCAAATACATAAAAATGGAAAATAAAGAAACAAATATTTGTATACCAACAACCTGCCATAATAAAATATTAGCATTATGTCATAAGTGTTTAAGATTTTTAAATAAATAAAATTTTATGGTTATATTTGAAGTTCCTCATGTGCCTATATCCTTTCTGATATATCTCTCTTTTATTCCGGAAGTAACCACTATCACAATTTCAGATGTATCATTTCATTGTATGTTCTTTATAATTTAGCATCTTTGTTTCCATAAAAACTTTTTTCAAGTTTTATATTTAAATATAAAATATGGTTATGGATATATCATTTTGAAGGATTTTTCATTCAAATTTATGCTTTGAATTTATCCATATTAATATTAAATGTGCTCTAGATAATTGATGTCCATTAGAATATTGTATGAAAGTACTGTAACTTATGCATTTTCTTGAAAATCAGCATTTGTTTCCTGTTTTTCACTATTAAAAATTGTGCAAAAACTATTTTTTCTCATTTCTCATTGTACACATGGGTGAGAGTTTCCCCAGAGCACATACACTAGCTAACCTGACCCTTAAAATCTACTGATGGAAGAATTCTTGCATCTTCATGGAGTTTATCTCCATCCTCTGCTATGCCAGGGTCTTACCTCTAACATGCTGCACAAATATTATTCATCCATTCTGATTAGCAAAACGACAGTAATGTGAGGGACCAGTGCTCTGTTCTTCAGGATGTGCAGATGATCCAGGTCTTTATCACATTATGACATAGAGGGAAAGATTAATAGCACCCTAGGTCAAGAGTGTACCTGTAAATTGCTATTTATTCCGAGAACGAGAATTATTTCTCAATTTCTTTTGCAATAGGGGTAGACACATTTTTCAGTCAATAGGCACATACCATGTACCTCAGACTTTTTAAATCAGCTATAGTAAAGTTACCACATTGGGCATAGGGTCTGCAATTATAGCTTATTATTTGTTTAAGCATACAGCAATGCACTTCATCCTTCAGGATCGTTCTGGTTTTTGCAGGGTTCAAGACTGGCAAATTAAATGAAAATATCATGGATTGCACCACTCTTGCATCCTTTAGCATTTAAGGGTGGAATCAATTTCTGTCATTCCTTCAGGCAAGTATTGTTTTGATTTAATATATTGATCAGGGGAGGGAATCCATTTCAGAAGCTTCCACCTAGCCATTCTCACTGTATTAGTTCTTAATCTACAGAATATCCAAACCATGGCATTGTATGAATTATCTGGTTTGTTTATTCTAATATGAACCTGGGGACTGTGTTCTGTAGATCCAATATACCTACTCTGATGTGGCTGGGCATAGGGTTTCATTCATTACTTGTCTGCCATATAACTACACTCTATAATGATAAATATGCTTCCTAGGTCAGAAATCAATATGGGAATCTGCCACATACAAAATGTATCTAATTATGTTCTATAATCTGAGGCTGGATAATTAATCACAGGGACAATTTGTAGTCCCATTACCACCAGTCCGAAAGATAGAACTTCATCTGTCATCTAAACTTCACAAACTTCCCTTCTGATTAGTAGTCCACTTATTTCTAAAGATTAGTGTCAATTCAGAGAAAGCATCTAATAAACTCCAACAGTTTATGCATTTCCTTTCTCTAGTGTATAGTCACCCACATATACGGCTGCAGGACAAATCTGTGGTGTGCAGCAGAGGTTGTGTTACAGAGCACTTCTTCAAAGTTCCTCTAATTATAATTAATTATTATTGTTATTATTTGCCAATTTATATGTGAGGCAAAAACTTAGTAAGATTTTCCATTTCTTACATATCCCTTGACCCTGTGACCAATTAGCCATGTTCACAGATGCCTGATGGGTTAAACTCATGTGTTTGTAACCATGGCTTATTTTGATAATTGCACTAATCTTTGCCTTCGATCATTAGCCGCTATCACCCTGCCTCAGCTACTCTGGACTCCCATTATTTCCACTGATCACAGGAAACAATTCATTGCCATCATTGTCCAACATCATCTATGGCCTACAAAGTCAGTCACCACAGAGATAACTGTGCATCTTTTCAAGGAAGCTTGAAACCCTTTATAAATATTCACTTTATTAATTTATCTCCAAATTCTTCAGTTTGAGTTTGTCACCTGTTTCCTTCTGAGAAACTTACCCCTGCTTATACAAATTGGTGAAAGCAAACACCTTTTCTGTGGGAGTTGTCTTAATTTATAGGCTATCTTCAATACAATTCTTTATATTTCTACAATCGGGATAGGTTGGGATCTCTCTCACTACAGGCGTGGAGGTAATGAAAGGTCACGGATTTGGATCTTGAAGAGCATTGGCTTGTGAGGCAACGACCCCATGAGCAGTCCTTGGAAATTGTTATCCAGAGAAGGCTAGTTCCTTCAAAGAGTGAAGCAAAGTAGTTTCTCTGGCAAGGGAATTTCAGGTTTTGGGGGGCTTAAGTTTCACAATCTCATCTGATTCTTTCCAATAGTTCCCATTCCATGTCTCCAAGCAGCTCTCCTTCCTTGCCACTGCCTTATATTAGCATAACAGCCCTGATGGAACTGAGCATATTATTGATACAATGCAGAAACCCTCAAAAGTCACTAGGGTTGGTTCTTACTTTATCTGGCCTTTAAATACAGGAGATAAAGCAACCATCAAAGCTTTTTTTAATTTAACTTGTAAGTTGGATATTTGTAGTTATCAATTTCTTCTTTTCTCATGGACTATTTTTTGGTTACAGGATAACAGTGCCCTGTTCTACCCCATCAAGATGTTTACTCATTTACACCACAAATATATAAGCAACTGAACTCAGAATCTCTTTACTTTAAGGGCCAATTACTGGGCCCATTTCAATACCAATTCTTGAATTGGTAAGTTTCGCAGTATGAAACACACAGCAAACTCAAACTGAGCCAGTAGGAGAAAGTTTAAAAAAGAAAATATTTACAAAGGTTTGAACAGGATTTAGAAGATCTATATAGGGATTTTGAAGTATCCTATGCATAGAAAGAGCAGGGCATCATTGCTTCCACAAGGACAAGGAAGGGAGCAGAAAAGAGGAAGCAAGGGCATAAAATACCCTAAAATTTTTTATCCATAATTTATAGTTTTTTTTAATAGATACTACTCCACTTTTTCTTTGAACATCCTTGATATATATATTTTAGATTTTTAAAAGTTGATATTTTAAAGTGAATTTCTGTTCCAACCCTTGCTTTTCTTGATTGTTTTCATAGAATTATGTGTTCTCCAGTGATCTAAAATTTTGGTTTGCAGGGTTATTTGAAGAGGAGTTTTTATTTTTATTTTATTATTTCTTTCTCTCTCTCTCTCTCTCTCTCTCTCTCCCCACCACTGTGCTCATCTCTTCGTGAGGTTTTATTTGCCTGTTGAAATTGTTGTTGTTACCTCCATTTAGTAATCCACACTTCAGATTCAGAAAGAGGTCATATACTTGATATTTAGGTTCACTACTCCAACATTAGATTGATAAAATGCAGATTTACCCCCAGAGCAGTTGAAGGGTTTGGATTTTAAAATCTTGTGTCTGTGTCTTCCTTCTTCATTAGGCCTACAGCTCACCATAGCATATGATGATATTTGAAAAGAAGGGTGTGTGGCTGGCGTTTTCTCAGCTTCTTTTCATGATATAGAATTTTGGGGGCGGTCGCCATCAAACCCAGGCTTCAAGCAGTGGGCCTGGCTCTAGTGCTATTTCTGCCCTGGAAGGCAAGCCACTGCCACCACTGCACAATCCCAGATCAGTGATCTGTTTGCTTAAAACATCATCTCTGCCTTTTGTGTGTGTGGTGGGGGAGGTGTTTCTCCAGATATGTTCATTTTTCTATAGCTCAGCTGTCTTAGGGATTTTACTTCATTGTTTAATTAATGTCACATGTTGAAGAAGAAGGGGTTTTTACCAGAGCGTGAATTCACTGTACCATCTTGAATGTAAGTATCAGCATACATTTTATTGACGGGTTAAAATTCACACTTTTTTTCTTCAGAATATTGAAATAAAATTCAATGGTGTCAACATGCTCATATTACAACTTAATATTAAATTTATTTACTATTTAGAAATTATTTTAAGATTGAATAACCTATGCATATGTATTAGCTTTCTATTTCTGCTATATCAGATTACCACAGACACAGCAGTTTAAAATAATACAAATTTCTTACAAATCTTATGTCAGAAGTCCAAACTGGATCTCACTGACATAAAATCTGTATATGTCTATAAAATCTATAGGTGTCTATATGATTATTTCAGTAGGCTCTAGGGAAGAATTTGTTAACTTGTCTTTTTAAGCATCTACAGGATACCTGCATTCCTTGGCTGTTGCCCCATCCCTCAATCTTCAGTACCAGCAAGATCAGACTGAGTCATTTTCTCTGAGCTCTTTTTTATGCCTTCTCTCTGATTCTGACTATTCTGCCTCTTTCCAAATTTAAGAACCCTTGTGATTACACCGAGTCCATTGGGATAATCCAGGATAATCCTATTTTAAAAATCAGCAGATTATCAAATTTAATTCCATCTGCAACCTTAATCCCCTCTGCCATATGATACAGCATTGTCAGAAATTCTGTAGATTAGGACATGAATATATTTGGGATGCCATTATTTTGCCTACCACACAAACTCTGTGTGGTAAGAACTAACTAGTTAGAAATATTTTTATAGGAAAAGCTAAGGGGCATCAATATGAAACCTGCATTTGGTATAACAAATTTTTTAACTGGAAAATTCTTACATACAAATGAAAAACAACAGGATAGTTTTAAGCAAGTTACTCATAGCCTTCATATCAGGCAATCCTTTTTATATTTTTCCAGAGAGTAGAAATGCTCTTTGTCAAAGAAACCATACTTTCTTGTACTGGGATAGCACTTTCACCAGCAATTTCTCAGAAAGCTACTGCTTGTAAATCTAAACCACAGAGGAGCACGATAATCTCATCAACTGCAGCAGTAATTTGTAGAATCACAAAACTGCTGCAACAAATCAGTTTTTCTCAGAGAAACCTCCCTATTATGTTGATTTGTACAATATGCAATTTAAAAACAAAGGGACAAGGATCCATTCATTTATTTATTCATTCATTCAACAAAATGGTTTTTAGCACTTATTGCTTGCCTAAATTATACTGCTATTTACTTGTGGATATAGTGATGGACAACAAAGATTTTCTATCTGACTATGATATCAATTTTGCTTTAACCTACAGAGAATAAGTAACCACATACACATGCTAAAATCTATAAATTGTGCTTGCATTGTTTTTTGTTTGTTTGGAGGGCTTTTTGATGGTGGTACTGGTTTTGGTTTGTCCAAACTTGCCTATATCCATTGCCAGTAAATTTTGTTGGATTGATCTTCTGATTGTATTATTGTTTGTTTAACCATTTTTGTCTCAGTACTTTATGGAAAAATTGACCCTATGTTTTTTTTTTTTTTTAGTTATGTTGTTATATGATTGAGCTTTTATTCTATTTAGTGGAATAAACAGAATAAATATGAGTGTATGTATGTGAATGTGATTAGCATGGGAAACTTGGTATTATCAGTTGGGATATTTTAACTGATTGCTCATTCCACAAGCTACAACAAACAGCCCTAGGCACCATGGCAAAATAGAAGTTACAAAGGACCACATATACCCTCTATTCACCTATGTTTGGGTGACCATCACAACACATGAGCTTCTGCATGGAACTTTGGCAAATTTGAAATCAGGCCTAAATAAAGAGGACACAAAAAATGAAGACAATTGGAGAAAAGAGTTTTGACTATTAAGATAGATATTGCAGTTTGGTAGCATTAAGTGGAAATGGGAAAATTCATCTTGATATACTTGATATAAATAGTATTATTCTCCTGAGTTGCATCAGTTCTACATATGTGTAAACACCTTTGCATAATGTGTTACTTTTAAAATATGTTTTTCTTTATTTTCTATATCAATTATGATTATTTTCACCATAATTCTGTTTATTTCCCAAGAAGATTGCAAACTAAGACTAACTTAGAATTCCAAAGAGTTGTGGATTTAAATAAAGGATTTCAAAACACAGCATTTTATAAGATTCTGTTTCCTTTTGCTCTGAGTTATTTTATATATTTTTAAATTTTTTAAATCGCCTTTTCTCACCCCTTCTCATTTGTGTATTTCAAAACTATTTTGACTATTCCAGATACTGTTTGTTTTGGCAGAAGCTGGAAAAGCTAAGCAGCTTCACTCTTAATAGAGACCTAGATAAGCCACAGGTAGTATAAAGAGAGTCCCTCAAAACTAGAGCAGTGAGGACAATTTGAGAATGGAAGGAGAAATCAACACATGTGCAGATAAGGCACTGCTGGGAGAATGCTGGGACTGGTATGAAAAATGTAACTCTCTTCTTTTTGAAAACATTAATGAATACTAGCCTGCTTATGATTTATCAATATAATTTTTTATGAAATAATTATACTCTTAATTTTATTCAAACAGAATTCCTTCTATTTCCTTCATTCATAAATATTTTTACCAGAGATAACTATACTCAAAGATGACATATTTAGCTTCTAGATGTCACTTGTTCTCACTAATTAACCCAAATACACCTAGCATAAATTTTTTGGTTGTTAAAACTCAATGTTTCAATGGAAGCTAGCTATTAAAGTCTTTCTTTTCCCTCTATTTCTCAAAAAAAAACAAAATAAGATCAACTTATCTTCAAAGTGGACACATTTTTATATTGTAAATAAATTTGGAAAAAAAAGCATGATTTGCAAAATACTGTCAAGTAAAAGCAGCATTTCCAAGTAAAAATGATCAGACCAGATACTACAGGGTCAAACCAGATACTACAAATAAGGTCACACCCAATAACTTATTTATCAGAAACTGACAGTGCTTCCTACATCAGCTAGACTTTTTTTTTAATAATATAAATGGTTTATCTTGTTCTCATGACATAGACATTAAAAACATTAAGTAGGTGGTAAGCTTCTGGTTTATTTGCAATAAAAAACAAAAATATTGTGTTAGTGTCCATTGTTTTGTGAAATAAACCACACTAAACCTGATGATTTTATGGATAAACCCAGATATGAATAGAATATGCATTCCTAGAAAAACATACATCATTTTGTTTTAAATGTTGTTAAATTGTTGAATTTATATGTTTTTCTTAAAAGAGATAACACAGTTTTCTCATGATTCTAAACTATCTTGGTTATTATAACTCTATATTAAATGAATTAACAGTGGATAAACACAAAATTCTCACAACAACTTTGGAGAGGATCTAAAAGAAACTTGGCTTTTATCTAGGTGGGGCTTGGAAGGATGCCAAGACAAGCTACATTTTGACTTCAAAGTAATTATTCATTTTTACCAACCCAATGTCAGTCAGGTATCATTGGAGAAAATAACATTTTGCTGTTACTCATTTATAACCTACTTTCTATTTTCAATTTTGTGAAAAATACTTGTTCACTCTGAGGAAAGGAAGAAAAATGTCTTCTTCACATTGAATTCTTCTCCTTGAATCATTGTTTGAAAACTCTTTATAACTTTTTATTAGTATTTACTTCAGAGCCTGCCATGCCTTTTAACTCTTCATAAATTAAACTGGCAATTCCTTACACTTGCTTTAAGAAAATCAAATTTGTGAAAAATACAAGAAATCTCATGATAATGGATATAAAGAACCATCCAGAAAACTACATCTTCATTTTTCTCCATATCAACTGAAGGTCTATTCTTCAGGATAAACTTTTAAAATCTCAATACAAAGTTTTGCTGCTTTGATCAATGTCTGATTTGATAATTGTGTATTAAGCTGAAAATGTTTCCTGTACAACATGAGGAACAAGTGTGGGAGAATACTAGATTGAATCAAATTAATCACTTTGGATTATTTTCGGAGAAAATATAGCATAAAAAAGACATGTAAGACCAAATGAACCTTTCATCTTTTGTACTTAAATCATCTATGTATTTGTACTCAATACAGTATTGTTTTCTCTATGTGTGCCAGCTTTATGTCCTTCCTCATCTTTGATATCTTCCTTAAACTACTTGTCATACCAGACACCTGGGTGTGAATGATATCCTCATATACATTTACAAGAAAATGGCAAATTATTTTCTAAGCTTTTTGTAACAATTTCTACAAGACCTTTCCTTTAGAGACTTTTAATACCCAATAATTTCTAAATATAAGTTCATAACATATTAACTTATAAAACAATTATAAGTAAAATTATACCTAAGCACTGTACACGTCATATTTGATAATTCCTTCTTTTTATTATTATTAAGGCAATTACTAATTTTTTAGTTCTTCTCACCACTTTGTGAAACTATAGAGGATTTTATTTAAATTTTTTTTCCCCTATGAAATACTACTGGAATTGTGTCATGAGAAAACTGATCATATGAAGCTGGATTTTTTAAAAAATATATTTTTTTATTATGTTCTATTTTGTTTAATTATGTCCGTGAGTTGGACCATACTCAACTTCTTTTGTGGCTTCCAATACCTTAGGTGCTAATGTGAGTAGCTCCCATAGACGATGGAAACCCCTAGAATAAGACTTCTACTACTCACTCTTCAAAAAACAAACAAAAACCACCAAGATTAATTAAGAACATCACTGACCTTAGAAGGAAACAAGATTCATCAGATTTCTTTCCTCTGTCCTTCACTGGTTTAATTTAGTTATATAGTACATTAATTTCATGTTTATAATTCAATGTTTTTAATAGCTATTAAGATATAAGCTTCATTGTTCAATTCTGGAGGTAGATGGATCTATGCTTTTTGTCCTTCTCCCTTGAGACTAAGGAAAACTTTCTCAGAAAATAAGAACAAACATCTCTCAAATTTCATTGAGGAAAATGGGGTGTATTACTAAACCAAAATATAGAAAGGGAAAATTTACTTATTGCTCAATGTGATTTTTAAAAATATTCAATAGCAATGTAGATTTTATTTTATTCTATTTTTATTTTTTAAATTAGTGTAGATATAACTTACATACCAAAAATTGCACATATTTAATATATGCACCTTGATGAGTTACTACTCAATATGTTCAATGTATGTTGGGTGAAACAATTTACTGGAGACAATTTTGTTCTGTTTTATTTTAATTATGTCCTTTACTTGGCTTCATTGGTGGCTTCTAACACTTAAGGTCCTATTATAAGTATCTCCCAACAGACAATGGAAACTCCTAGACCATGACATTTACTACTGTCCCCCCCCTCAATAAAAAGGTAGATTACAATAATTACGTGATGAAAGCATGAAAATATTTTTCCACTGCATGAGTACTAGATGACAATTCTTATAGGAAAAAAAATTGAGATTATATAATTTTCAAAGGTAATTTGCCCTTTCCATACCCAGAAAATCAGGATATACAGAATGTTTAAGATAAAATATATTCACTCAAAAGGAATGAAGTACAATTTACAGTTAACCAGAGAGAACACTGACCGCTTTGACTTTATCTAAATTGACAGTACGTTTTGTAATAGGCCACTGTAGTGACCGAGACACCAACCGTTCTATGGAATCTTTTGAAAAAACAGCATAGGAGTGTTGATTATAAAGTATTATTATTAGCCTCCCTATATCAACAAAAACCTTATTGTATCCACCAAGTTAAGACTTCAGAATTTTATAAAAAGCTGGATTTATTACATAGTATAATGTGTATACCAATGTATACTTTCAGAAAATAAGAAAATAAGTACACATTTTAGTTAATAAAACAGCATAAAAAGAAAACTATATACTTAAGGTATCAGTAACACATTGGAATAATTATTTAACATTATTACTCCAATCATATGCATTTAAGCATATCTTATACACACATTTGACATGTTCTAAATTTGTTATACTCTGTACAAGGGGTTATAGGAAGGTGATAAAAAATAAGAGTGATTTGGAATTATAAGCTGAGAAATTTTCAAATGAAGAAAATTTGATGAAGGAATTGCATAGTGTTTAGAAGGAAGTAGAAAGTATTCCTATGTCTGGCATTAAATGGGGATCAGAAAATATGGGACATTTTAATAAGAAGCAGTCTTAACATATACTAAGATGTCTCTTTATAGCTCTATTCAATTTAAGCCAAATTAGTAATGATAATAACTTCTCAAAAGTTCATCCCCCCTTCCCACCAATGGCTAAATAGCTAAACCCTATGAATATGCATAGCTCAGAATTTGTGCAAAATAGTGACTAAAAACATGGCATTGTTTAATACTATTCAAGATGATTTTGTGTTTTTAAATTTCTATTTGTTACAGCTAAAAGAAGAAAGTATGTACTGTATTATGCTTCAGTGGTTTCTTAGATACAATAAAATTCAGAAATAAGGCTGTAAAAATTCAACAAGAGGGCCTTTCTGATGAATGTTCAGTGATGAAACCACTATGATTTCATTTGCTGTGCTGCTGTTTTTTTAACCTCTTTCCCAGATTTTCTGGTTATTTGGCTCCAGTTAATGGAATTTATAGAAACACAAAAGAAGACAGATGCAAGCAAAGGAAAAAGGAAATGGGAATTTCAAGTAGAAGGAATAAGAGATTACATCATGTTTGAATATAGGGCATTATTCAGACAACATAAATCCAGATTAGCTTTCCTTGCTTAAGGATCAGGATAAGGATTAACACTTACAACATCTGAATAAAGTTGGTTTCTTTAGAACAGTGTTTTGGTAGTTAGAATAAAACGTATTAAAGCTTCCTATAATAAAATATATTCTTCAGTTATTTTAAATATATTAAATAATATTTATCTTACAATTAAAATCTTTTTTCTTCTTTTTTAAATAAATAATTGCTTTTTTGGTCCAATAACATTTCTTTCCTGTTGCCAGTTAGTAAACAAGGAATGCATTTTCTATGTATTATTTAATCTTATCTAGCACATAAAGCTCAAGATCTGAGATTTCCTCCTCAATTTATATTAAAAGAAAAATGTTGCCAAACTAATTTATGAAGTAAAAGTTATGTCTAAATCACAGAGAAATTATAGTTGCAATCTATGCATCTATTTTCATAGAAAAGATAAAGTCTAAATCTATAATCTCTTGATCTTTACAACTATTTTAGCTTCTGTCAATCCTGCTTAGGAATGCACACTGACCTCATTTTCTTAGTTGATTATCTTAATTTCTAATGCTAAGGTGGATCACATATCCAAAACTGACCTAGTTACATTTGGCATAGAAGGTACATGATAAATATCAGAGTAAAACTACTTGATATGCCATCATGAGTCTCCTTTGTGGGTGTTCTCCATTTTATTATCATACACATTTTTAAATAAGGCAATGAATAATTTAGAAGAGAAGGCAGGAGACAGAATTCTAGTAATGTTAACAAGATGATATAATCTATCATTACAGCATATTCTTATAAAATTTATAGTTGGATAATAGAGATAATTGAATTTCATCTTTCCGTAGAAAAGGGAAAATCTTCAGTATTTCTTTCTCACCTAATCTCTGAAGTCACTGCATCAATTTCATGATGCTGATAATTATATTATTCCATAGTCTTTTTTAGAAGTATAGTAATAATAATAATGCATCTAGTTATTGAAGCAATAAAATTATTAAGAGCTTAAACTGTGAATATGAATTGCCTGGGTTCAAATCCTGTTTTGGCAATCTCTTATTTCTATAATCTTGGACAATGTACTTAAGCTTTCTAGATAGTTATTTCATCATCTTCAAAAGAAATATAATAGTAGAACCAACTTCGTGGGATCTGCAGATTCAACTGAGTAATATATATTAAGTTTTGCCACTCAGCAATATGCAAGAGTGTTTTGTTCTAAGTCAGGTAATACTCACTCTCTCTTAATCCTACTAGTTTCTTTGAGGTAGGCACTATTTTTTTTTTTTTTGCCACTTAAAGATGAGCAAATTAAAGCTAAAAGATGGTGGGTAATTTTCCCAGGGACATAGAAAGTAAAATCTAGAAATGAAGCTTTGTGCTTATGATTTAAACCCATCTTTATAACAACACTTCCTCCTTTCACACTGTCAGATCAGAAGTGAAAACTTATATTCTTTGTGTCAAGGACACTATTATTTGTCTAACATTTAGAAAGTATATGACAAGTCTTTGAGTAACTAAATATTGGGAAATTTCAAAGAGTAGTCATTTATATAATCATGTTAAAGTGTTTAGAGAGAAATTTAAAGTGCTTAAAGAAAATAAAACAACCTGTAGAGGTCAAAATAGTTAAGACAAAATGTCAAAGAGAAATTGTCACACTTTTCATTTATTAAAAAAAATCAGTGTGTGATAATTGTTTAATAGGAGGAAATAGTAAGTGAATTTTAAAGAAGTAAAAGAGAAAAGTGAAGTAAAATAAAGAGGAAAACTAATCAAGTACACTTAACCATTATTAAAGAAAATGATTGAATGAATAGGATATTCTCCATATAATATAAGGTAAACAAAGAAGAGCAATAAAGAAAACAAACAGAAAGTTACAGCATTCAAATAATTTTCTCTCTCTGAGTCTCCACTTCCTCCACATGAAATGTGGATGATAAAATAACCTTTACATAAAATTCTTTGAAAAGCATCACTTGCTATTCAAATAAAATATTTTACTTTTCCTGTTACTTTTTACTTCTACTTTGTACAACATTCAATTCCCAGTCTTTCATTGAATATATAAGCTAAAAGCAAGGTATACTATTATAATGTCATTTTAATATTCCATAAAAACAAGATACCATATAAAACATAAATCATATATTAAGAGGTTCTTCTGATTATTGAGTCTGAATACTTTCAATATACCAAACAAATTCACCTCATTTGGTATCACTATTTTGTTCCCCTTACTCCTCAGTAAGATTTCACTATAAAACTTTTTGAGTTTAGACTTCATTGTCTACACTATAAACGTCTTTATAAATGTTCAGAAAAACAGTCTGTTTGATGGCTGGTGAAGGACATTTATCTCTTCCACCATCAGTAAACGCAACACTGTTGGAACAGTATTGGGTATTTTCAGCTCCTCCTTTCTGGGAAACCATCCAAGGCACACATGCAAAAAGAGTCACCTTGAGAGAAGACTTTTTTTTTTTTTTTCTAGTTACAATCACTGTATTTTCAACACTGCTTTCCATAAAATCTGCTTCCACCTCATGTTCACACTGGGTCTTCCAAGGACCACATGTGTTGGAAAAATCTCCTAACCACTGCTTCTTTCTGTATTTTTATATTATTTAAAAATCTTTTTTTCTGACCCATTAAAATAAAAAGATTGAAAACTGAGAGGTATGTCAGTGGTAGTAGTAGATTATAAATAAATACAGATATAAATAAGAGAAATTAAGAAAAATTGTGGGTTTAAGTTATTTCAACATTTTTTCATGGTAAATATAATTGTCAAATATTTGGAGCATCAGCATATGTAATATTTCATGATTCACTAAATTAACTTCACAGTCACTTTGGTAGAAGATAAAATAATAGTAAAGAGATGGGAAAAAATAATTCTCTCACTCTTTTGGTTATGTATTGATGCACAACAAACTACTATACAACTCAGTGACTTAAAACAACCACTACAATAATTTATCTTGCTAACACACCTGATAACAAAATAAAGCACTAAAATAATCTCTTCATTAAGTAATCTAATAGCAAGTCATGTTTGAAATGTAATATCATGTTTGTGGAGTTCTTTAAATAGTTTCATAGGAAAGGGTCTTAACACCATAATTTGAGTTAGTTTTTTTGATAATAGGACCTAATTTTTTTTCCCTTTTGAAGAAGCACAATGTTTAGTATACAAATAAGTATATATTTATTCTAAATAGTATTTTATTTCTGAAGACATTACTTGGATTATTTTTTTTCATAATCTGTTAATCACTTTATTTTTGGAAAATATTTTTTCTATTAACATTATTTAATACTATAGTCTAAATCATCTGGTTTATGGCAAAATATGTCATAATACAATATTTCTGTGTTGTTAAGGCCTTTTTCATCTCCAACGTTTATTTTAGAACTTGTGAAAACTACAATTAACTACCACATCTTTGTTAAGTTTTTTAGAGAAGATATAACCTTTGATAGATTTAGTATAATTGATATTTTAACAAATGTACTGTCACCAGATTTGACTCTAGACTTAAGCAAGGCTGTGATTTTTTGTCTTCCTTCCAGGCCTAGCTTCCTTTTCAGTAGTTTCATCATTGTTTGACACTTTCTTCTTCTGAGGTATCAGTGTCCTTAGTGCATATCCATTTCCTTGTTAGTTAGTCACAATCTTTTATTTAGTATTAATAAACATTGATAGACCAATTCACACTGATTTGTAAATAGGTATAGTTTTTAACATGCTCCCTATCATCTATTTAAGTAATCTACTCCATACTACATCATCCATATAAAATATTACCTAATATTAAATCTATATTTAGTGTTAAAATGTTGAGGGCACACTAATTTTATTTCAGTTACAATCATTAATTTTCACTTTTGCAGTTTTAATTGTGCAGTACCTGATTTTTTTTCACAATAGTTTTGTATGCCATTTAATGTTTTTGTGGGGCTCTTAAAAATCTATCTATAAGAAATGACAGTTTATTCTTTTAAGGTGATGCTTTAAGCATCATGTAGGAATATATTTTCGATGGGAAACTGATTATTCTGTGAACTCAGAAATTATACACACATTGTGGTTTATAACAAATAAACCTTCAGCCATAGCTTAAATCACTTACTCTAAATAAACTAGATTTATCTGATATTAAATAGATAATTTTACCTATTTGTCATACGCAATCTAGTTAATCAATGTAAATGTGGAATTTCTTAGTATTACAACAGATATTTGTTTTTAGAAGTGTCAGTAGAAGTTTTGATAAAAAATTATTGTGTTACTGTGTTGATTTTGATAATTGATAGTTTGGAGAGAGGTAGTAAGTGGCACATTCACAAGCAACTTTTAATAATACTCCAGAATTTCCTAAACTGCTGAATAAATATGAAAAATAGATTAAAGTTTGAAATATATTAATACTAATTAGCTTTAAAGACCTAAGTAAAGTCTTAGATGGTTAAATAACTTCAAAATAGTTGGGAAAAAATGTTACTTATAGTGATTAACTGATATGTGTGTGACTCAAAACTTTAAGAGTTTTCCATGTTTAACAAGTTTTTAGTTTATCTTTGACTCAGAAAGAGCGTTCAAACTAACAAACAAAAGAAAATAAAAATGGACTATTTTTTACAGTCTTAAATATCAGAGCTGGGGCTTCCCTGGTGGCGCAGTGCTTGAGAGTCCGCCTGCCGATGCAGGAGACGCGGGTTGAAAATAAAAATCAGTGCTTAAGGGCTTCCCTGGTGGCGCAGTGGTTGAGAGTGCATCTGCCGATGCAGGGGACACGGGTTCGTGCCCCGGTACGGGAAGATCCCACATGATGCGGAGTGGCTGGGCCCGTGAGCCATGGCCACTGAGCCTGCGAGTCCAGAGCCTGTGCTCCGCAACGGGAGAGGCCACAACAGTGAGAGGCCCGTGTACCGCAGAAAAAAAAAAAAAAAAAAATATCAGCGCTGTCTAGTCCTGTGACTAATATAGTAGTGTTGATGTCAAAAAATTTTTTTCTAATATACTAGTTTTTATTTAATGACCCAGGTTCTGAAAAAGTTGATGATACTCCATGTTATTTAATATTCAACTAAAATTTGTTTCTTAAGTTCATAATCAATAAAACGAACCAAAGGAAATATTTGAAAAACCAGGAAATATTTGAGTGAATATATACAAATATTTTTTAATAATTCTAAGAAACATCACATATTAAATTTGGAATATGAAGAGAATTTTATGAAACCTCTGTACAAAATAATGAAACATCAAGACAATGTAGAATATTACCTAAAGCCAAGACTTCTCTACATCCTTTGTATTATATAGTTAGACTCAATGTCCTTTACATTCTTTAGAATTCACCTAATCATATTTGAAGATGCTTTTGTTGAATAAAATAGAAACTGTGTAAACTCTGGTTAAAATTATACCTGTTTCAAATATATATTAGAAAATATATATATTCAAATATATTCAAATATATATTCAGAAAATTCTGAATTTCTTCTACTTTGAAAAGTATTACTAATACCTCTTTAGAGGCAGGGTGTTATAGACTGAATTGTGTCCCCCTAAAATTTATATGTTGAAGCTCTAACGTCCAATGTGCCTGTATTTGGAGACAGAATCTTTAAGGAGGTAATTAAGGTTAAATGAGGTCATAAGTGAGAAGCCATAATCTAATAGGACCAATGTCCTTACAAGAAAAGGAAGAGACACCAAGGCACACTCACACAGAGGAAAAGGACATGTGAGGACACAGTGAGAAGGTGATGTCTCTGTGAGCTAGTGAGATCCCTCACCAGTGTCATTACTTTCATCTTGGGCTTCCATCCTCCAGGACTGTGAGAAAATAAGCTTTTGTTGTCTAAGTTTTTGTTGTAATTTGATGTTTAAAATGTTTCATGAGTATTCATTGTTTTAAAAGAAGCCTATCTTTGTAAACATATTTTTGTGTATGTCCATGCTTATGGAATCTGGTAGAGCTATAAATGAAATAGTTATTTTTCTTTTAGAAAATTTTATATTGCTCCCAAGCCTTTATTCGTATAACAAAATGATTTGCTGTGTTCCATGTTAGAGTACCTACTAACTATATGCATTTTCTGCTTTTGATAGAAATGTATCTTTCTCTGGAAGACAGAATTACGTTATGGGTTGTTTTCTAAAATACATTATTTTTTCCCTCCCTTTTGGTTTTAACCTAATTTATTTATCTATTTATTTCTTTATGTAATAATCAACTGTAACTCTAGTTTTAGGAGAACAAACATATACAATGCTCATTTTTTACATGTACATTTTATATATTTTATATTTTTAAAATTGAAAAACGCTCTGATCAAAGGCATTAGTTTTATATGTATCCAAAAACAGATTATTTCAGTTGACATGGATAGAGAATATAAGCATATAGAAAACTGCTCATGAATTCAGGATCAAGCCTATCTCATTCTTTCAGGATTAAGCTCTAAATTATAAATAGCTACTAAGTTATCTGAGCAGGCCTAGAAGAAGATATTCAGAGCCCTACATAGTGAAAAACTGTATTACTCCACTAACTCTCCAACTGTAGTTGAAAATACTACAAAATGATAAAATAGGTATACAAAATAATAAAAAAGTATCAGTACTCATTATGATTAATAGTCCATTGCTTTGTATTTCATTATGATGACCTAAGCATATGCTTAATTAGTTTATTGATAATTCAAGCTCTGTATGAAAGCCACCAGAAGAAAATATGCAGCAAATGCAGTATAAGAGAAATGTTTTCTACTTAAATCTTCTCTTGGCCAGCCCTTGAAATTGATATATTTTTCTTCAAAACCAGTCTCCAACCAGTCTCTTCTCTTCATATTCCTTTATACCATAAAGTTTCACTTTATAAATATTAATTTGGTTAATGTTCATCACAGTAATGTAACTGTATTTAGCCTACTTGCATTTATAAAATTGTGAATTTTTTTCTTTTTTAATTAGTATATTTATAATTTCATTAACCATTGATAATTAAGAGGTCATAGAGACCATATTTGTTGTTACAAATCTCAAAAGATTCAGGAAAGGACAGTATTTATGGGACTGTCACAGTAAGAACCTCCAAAAATCTTGTCCATAAAAGCAGTAAAAACACTAGCAAATATTGTCAAAACCAATTCACCCAGAATTTTGGGAATTAACCAAATGCTTACAACAATCTGAGGAACATTCATTCAATAAATGCTTGATTCTTAAAAATAATAGCAATGTCAGTAAGCCTCAGTAGTTGCAGCAAGCTTTGTGATACTTTAGCTTGCTCTCTTTCGACCCACTTTCACCCCAAGTTCCTTGGTATCCTTGAAAACCAGCAACCTAAGACCACTGGAGAAGCCAAAATGGGTTTGGAACTTTTACTGAATTTTCCAAATAGTGGGGTTTTTTTTGTCTTTTGTTTTTCTGCTTGCCTAGAGGCTCTCAGGAGTACCCCCAATTAACAGTTTGTTTGTTATTAAATCTGACTCAGTCTGCTCAGTGGGTAAAGCTTTGTTTGCAGGCCCTTTTTATAAAATAATAAGAAGCTATTGTTAAGCACTGAAGCTGTGTGAGGCAGTGTTACCAGTTGTGGTGCTCAAGAGGCTAGACAAAAAAATAAAATAAAGGAAAATCTGGAGAATGATATGTCCACGTGGAGCTTTGAAAAGCTCTGAAATATTCCTGGGAACATAGAAGATCACAAGCATGTGGTGAGTTGTGTGCATGTCCAGAAAGACTTGAGGAGGCCCTATTTTCATATTTCTGACACACCTTGAGGTTCTGTACAAGCAGAAAGTGAAGGAATAAAGCAGATTTGGAAACTGGCAGAGCAATGATGTTTATCCCAACATACATCCAGAGCCTCCTGGCAAAGGGTGGAAGACTCTTTGATTCAAAGCATTCAAGAAAATCTCTGACCAATCATTAGCTGAGTTAATGACTACAAACCACACATGACAAAGAATACAGACTTTATAGAATTAGTCCTGAGAAGTCACTAACTAAGCAAAGAGCAATAGCCGCAACAATAATAACAACAACAGAAGTAATAACAAACGGCAAGCCCTAAGGGGGATCTGATTCCCAAAGTGGTCTAATTCTAATTTTACAAGGGAAAAGAATAATTTTATAACAGTAAATGAGGTAATCCAGATTTAATGAACAAATTCCTAGAGGGACAAAAACTACCGAAACTGACTCAAGAAGTAATATACGATTTGGATAGACTTGTAACTAGTGAAGAAGATGAAAGAATAATTAAAATTTCCTAAAAGAAAATTCCAGGGTTATATGGCATCATTGGTAAATTCTACAAGATGATTTAAAAAGAAAAACTGCCAATCCTTTACAAAATTTTTCCAAAAAATAGAACAGGAGAGAATATTTTCTAACTCATCCTATGAGGCCAGCATTACCTTGACACCAAAGCCAGACAATGACATGACAAGAAAAGAAAACTTCAGAAAAATATCACTTATGAATAGATGAAAAAAATCAGTTCTTAATAAATTACCAGCAAAGCAAATCCAGCAACATATGAAAACAATTCTATACCATGACCAATCTGTATCTATCCCAGGAATGAAAGATTAATTTAACACGTGAAAATTAATGTAATACACCGTATCAATTGAATAAAAGCAACCACATGATCATTTCAATGCATGCAGGAAAAGCATCTGACAATATCAAATGTATTATTATGAAAATAATTCAACAAACTAGGAATATAAGAGACTTTTATTAACCTGATAAAAGTTATCTACTCAAAATCCACAGTTAACATCTACTTAATGGCGATGAACTGAAAACTTTCCCCTTAATATCAGGAACAGTCCAAGAATTATCTATTCTTGCCACTTCTACTCAACGTTGTACTTAAGGTACTAGCTAGAGCAATTAGGAAATATGAAGGAAGAAAAGCCATGTAAATTAGAAAGGAAGAAGTGAATCTCTCTCTAATTTTAGATGACATAATCATGTACATAGAAAACTGGAAGGAATCCACTGGAAAACTTTTAGAATTAGCGAACAAGTTCACCACAGTCAGTCACAAGGTCAATATATAAATATCAATGTTTTCTATATATTGGTAATAAATATGTTGAAAACAAAATTAAGAAAACATTTCCATTTATAATAACATCAAACATGTTAAAATGCTAGGAATAAATTTAACAAGATATATGACTTATGCACTGAAAAGCTCAAATCACTGTTGTAAGAAATTACAAAACTAAACAAATAGAAAGAGGCCATGTTCGTGGATCAAAAGACTTAGTATTGCCAACGGTGCAATGTTTCCCAAATAAATTTACAGAATCAACACAACTCCTTTCAAAAACTCAGCTGATTTTGCAGAAACTGGCAAGCTAATCCTAAAATTTATATGTAAATGCAAGGGACGCAGAATTGCCAAACAATCTTGAAAAAACAAAAACACAATGTTGGATGACTTATACTTTGTTATTTCAAAACATACTACAAAGCTACAGTGATCAAGAAGAGTGTAGTATTGGCATACAAATAGACGTATAGATCAGTGGAATAGAACTGAGAGTTCAAAAATAAAACTTTACATTTATGATCAACTGATTTTATCAGGGATGCCAAGACAACTCACTGGGGAAAGTAAATCTTTTCAAAAAATGTGCTGGGACAATCTGATATCCACAATCAAAAGAATGAAATTGGATTTCTGCCTAACACCATATGCCAAAATTATCTTAAAAGGGAATAAAGACTTTAATGTAAGAGCTAAAATTTTAAAACCCTTAGAAGAAAACTTACAAATAAAATTTCATGATCTTAGGTTTTATGATGTTTTCTTAGATAGGACATCAAAAGACAAGTGAAAATATATATATTAATAGATCAATTAGACTAACAAAATTAAACTATTTTGTATTTTAAAGGACACCATCAAAAAAATGAAAGGACAAACCACAGAATGGGAGGAAGTATTTGTAAGTCCTATGTCTGATAAGGGAGTTGTACACAGACTACACAAAGAACTCTTGCATCTCAACAATAAACAACAACAACAACAACAAATTAAAAATGATACAAGTATTTGAACACTCATACACTACTGGTGAAAATGTAAATTGATGCAGTCACTTTAGAAAACAGTTTGGCAATTCATTAATTTAAATATTGTGTTACCATATGACCCAGTACTTCCAATATGAAGTATATACCCAAGATAACTGAAAGTATATATCTACACAAAAGCTTACACACGAATATTTATGGCATCATTATTCATAATACCCCCAAAGTGGCAAAAACCCAAATGCTTATCAATTGGTGAACAGATAAACAAAATGTGGTATATCCTTACAAGAGAATATTATTCAGCAATTAAACGTGGAATAAAGTGCTAATGAGTTCTGGAATTATGTATGAACTTTGAAATGTTGTAATAAATGAAAGAATCAAGTCACTGAAATACATACTGTATGACTGTATTTATATGAAATTTCAAGAATAAGCAAATCCATAGAGACAGAAAGCAGATTCATGGTTACTGAGGTCTACAGATAGGAATTGAAAGTGACTGCTAATGGGTACGGGCTTTTTTTTTGAGTGATGAAAACATTCTAAAATTGGATGGTGATGATGGCTACCCAACTATACTAATATAATACAAACCACTGAATTGTACACTTTATATAAATGTACACTTTATACAAATGTATATATATATATATATATATATATAAAATCAGATATATTTTTATCATAAAATGGCAAGTTAATGAAGAAAGAGAGGAGAAGTTCACTTATCTGAGGACGCTTATTTTCAACTCACTTTTCCTGGTGTTGGCAGATGAGCTACTCCTACTGTTAGTTTCCCAACACACTCCAATAGCCATTCAGCATCTTTTTTTCTGGTGACACCATCTCTAAAAGGCAGTTTTCTTACATTACCTGGGAGCTAGTTTCCTATTTTAGTTCACTTGTACAGGCTTCTGTGACAAAAACGAAGTGCCAATTTACTCTTTATTCTTAAAGAGTGCTAAATGTATACTGTGTTCAAATGGAGCAATGTGCCCTAATATCAGGCTGCATAGTGTTCCCAAACTGAAATTTTTAATGAGATTGAGGATGCTAGCCAAAATTACAAAATGCATCAGAAAACTCATGCCACTCCAAATAAGAGTGAGAAACATAACAAGCAACAGCTTTTCACACTATGGAATCTAGATGCAGAATGGAAACTATAAAATGAGTATTAAAAATAATTTAAGGCTTAATGGGGCAATAAATATATTACAACTTAATAACCTTTTAAAAAATACTCACTTTTTCAAAAAACCAATGAAACAGTTACGAAGAGACATTTTTCCCAACCACGAGGCAATTCCCAAATTTGCAACAAAAATAATTATATTACTAAACATCATTTTCCTAATTTTAAATATATTATTTAGAAATTAAAACCACTGGGGCTTCCCTGGTGGCACAGCGGTTAAGAACCCTCCTGCCAATGCAGGGGACATGGATTCAACCCCTGGTCCGGGAAGATCCCACATGTCATGGAGCAACTAAGCCCATGTGCTGCAACTACTGAGCCCATGTGCTGCAACTACTGAGCCCATGTGCTGCAACTACTGAGCCCATGTGCTACAACTACTGAAGCCCACGTGCCTAGAGATTGTGCTCCGCAACAAGAGAAGCCATCGCAAAGAGAAGACTGTGCACCGCAATGAAGAGTAACCCCTGCTCGCCACAACTAGAGAAAGACCATGCATAGCAAGAAAGACCTAACGCAGACAAAAATAAATAAATAAATTAATTTATATTAAAAAAGAAATTAAAACCATAAAATGCCTATCAAAATAAAAGTTTAAAATAAAATTAAAGTTCTAAATAATTTTGATTATGAGAGGAAATCAAAAGATATATCCATTAAATTATATAATGTTCCATTTCTTGTAGGCTCGTTAACTACCAAGTACTGTTGAAATTCTTTTAAATTCATTATAATATTTGATCTCCATTTGATCCTCACAACCCTATGAGCTACATTAGAATTATATATCAATACAAAAATAATAGAAAAATAAAACAGTTGAAGGCAGCATGAATAAAAGTAACCCTGAATGTTTAATAAGAATGTAGCTAGTTTAATTAGAGTTAAGTAAAAATCAAGTATCATGTTTAGTGACTGGACTGAGATGGAACACACATGCACATTGTTCCCATTACTGAGTACCAGTATGTGTCTGGCACTAACTCTTTTACATTAATTAACACATTTGGTGCTCATAACCCTGTAAGCTACCTTAGGATATTTTTGGCTGCTGGCAATAGGAAAAAGGAAAAGAAAAACAAACAAACCTCAAACTGGCTTAAACAAGAAGAAAATTGATTTCCTCACAAACCTGAAATCCAGATATTTCAGAGTTGGCTTAATCCAGGCTCTCAGCTCTATTTACAGATGAATGTATTTTGTCCTTTTCCATATGTCAGCTGGACATAAAAATGTTTACAGGTAAACCCAGCATCACATTTCCTAAAAGCAACAGGAGAAAAGACAGATTTGGTGGAGAGCTTTCCAAGAAGTTCCAGGAGATTCTTTCTTACTCTGGAATATTCAACAATCTTCTCAGCTTGATTTCTTAACTCTATTAGATGCTCCATTTTCAACAAATGCTAACAAGGGAAATCATCAGATTACCCCTAAACCAATAAACTGTATCTCCTTGGGGGTGGGAATGAACAAGTTGCCCTTACTGACCATGGTCTCTGAAGACTCAACCTGAAGTTTGGTTAGAAAAGTGGTAAGAGTGACTGGATCCTATGTAGGCATTCAAAACTGCCCTCTATAGATATATATTGTTATGATCACATTTCATAAATGAGGCTGACTATCATGTTTAAGGTCACACCCTTTACTGATGGCATTGAATTTCAAAACCCAGTCTGTTCACACTAAAACCTCCTTCTTCACCACATAAATGCATAGTACTGTCTAACTACCAGTCTTTCCCCATAGAAGGTTGATGAAGCCTTACTTCATCCGAGAGCTACTGCTGAGATTTTATTCTACATAATTTCTTTTTTTGCTTCCTGTCTACCACCGGGATTCACAGTGACTCTGTAGTTATCGGTAAACACTGTATCTCAAACAGAAATTTCGAATTCTTGATATGAAAAGTTTGTGCTAAGGCTGCTCTTCTGAGACCATGGCAAATCCTCAATTTTTCTTTTATCTCCCTTGTTCCCAGTGTAATAATATGTCATGTTCAGCTTCACCTGGGATTTCTTTTGTTCCATTTCTTTAGCAATTTCTATCAAGTTTCTCTGTGATATTTTTATTACTTTCATTAGTAAAGCAAACAGATATCTCCTGGTCATGGAGAGTACAGCCCTCAAAGGAACATTGTTGCAGTGTGAATGTTTGTGTCTCCCCAAATTCTTATGTTGAAATCCTAAGGTCAAATGAGACAGTATTAGAAGGTAGGGCTTTTGGGAGGTGATTAGGTCATAACAGTAGAGCTTCCATGGAGAAGATTAATGCCCTTATAAGAGGCTCCAAGAGAGCTCTTTTGCCCCTTCTGCCATGTGAGGATGCAACAAAAAGTCCTTGACCACAAAGAGAGCCTTCACCCAACCAATGGTGGCACCCTGATCTCAGAATTCTAGTCTCCAGAGCTGTGATAAGTAAATTTCTGTTGTTTATAAGCTACCCAGTCTGTGGTATTTTGTTATAGCAGTCCTAGTGGACTAAGACATATTAACAGAATCATGGTCTCATGGGTGATACTATTACTCCTTAAAAGGAACCCTGCTCATCCCCTTGGTATAGAGTAACAGACTTGTTGGACAATCATTCACTATATCTATCTATTCATCTTTTTAATTTTTTTTTGACAGTAAATTTTAATACTTTCTTGGAATAACAGCCTCTCCTTTAGTATATGGAATCCAGATCTAAGAGCTGGTTCACATTTAGAAATTAGACAGCAAATTGCCACTTTTTCTTCTCTCAGCCTTTTCATCATTCATCATGGATTTTGTTTTAATTGTGTAAATTAAGCAACACCCTGTTGGCACCCCACATCTCTGTCCTATCTCTTGGTTTGGGGCACTTCAGACCCCTTCCAGATATCAGGGCAACCTTGCTGCCCATTATGATAATTACACACACTTTTATTCTGATTTTTAAATGCTACTTGGTTTCTATGTTTTGTAATCCCCTTAACCCCAATACTACCAAGATAACCATCACTCCATACCTACAAAAGATAGTCACCTCTGAACTTCTCATAGATGCTGCATTGGTACCTTCCATACTTTTTTGGGTAAATGTAACCTTCCCAAAAAATACAGTTAGCAAGTTCATTTTCTGAATGTATATAATCCTAACATGCCCAGTTTTCCAAGGCTTATGGTCTCTTTCTCCAATATTTTTCATTGAAATTCTGGCCTGTCTACTTTACTTTGAGTGGGCCATGACTTTTTTCAGTCTTTCAAAAGGCACTCAAGTTTAATACTGTCTCCCAGGACCTTGCCAGGGTTTTAAATCATGTATCAATGGAGAATGTTCCCATATGTATAAACTCTCTTATTCAATTTTGTGACCTGTCCTCCTTGATCCAGAATCCTTAATATCCAGTCGATATACATTCCCTTGGCTCTTTGCAAGTTCGTTTGTTTCATAAGTCACACAGCTCCTTTGGCATGTAGTTACTCCCCCTTTTACAAGAGTGAGCTCTTCCAAAGCTTGATTATGCTGTGACATAATCTATTGTCCAGGAGGAATGACAAAGTAGACCCTGAGGAGGCTGAATGCTTTCCTGTCAAGTAAAGACTTTTGCATTGTTTTCAAGCATGAGAGGAGAGGTGCTTTCTAAATTCTAACAGAAAGGAGTAGACACTTCTGCAGATCCAGAGGGTTTAGGGGAGTATCAGGATTCAGGTTTTCCAAATGTGTCAACTCAAATGCCCCATCCCAAATCTCAGGGTCCTACTCCTGAAGCATGGCACTGATCTTGGTATACTGACTTGCTGGAGTTAAAACATCAATCTTTTCTAGAGCTCTGCTAACCTTATAATTAAGTCATGGGACTGATGCTCAGCTGTTTCTACTCTCTGGTTTCAGGAAATGACTATATTCTCATGGAAGCTTTCCCTATTGCCTTTAGTTTGTGATTAATCATCATTAGACTTTTATACTTTTTCTCATAAAAATTTTAATAGTTGAACCAGGACAGCATGCCAGAAGCTGTGAGTACATGAACTGACACTGCATGGTTCACTTTGCCACCTAGGTAACTGGTTAATCAGTTGCAAGACTGCATTTTAGAGTCAGCTTTTACATGCAGGAGGTTTAACTGGGGGAATATTCTCAGATTCTATACCTGTGAGGGTTATCCTGTGTTGAAGCAAAAGGGCTGGGCTTTTATTATTAGACATAGACTGTCCACAAGGGAAATTCACATGCAAGCTCTCAGCAACCAACACTCCAAGAAGCTGGGAAGATAAGGGGACATCTGGGCAGCCCACCACTAGGCTTCCTTCTGCATATGAAGGTATTTTTAATATGTTAGCAGGAATTAAATAAAATCCTTTAGACTTCTCATCTCTAAGCCAAATATCCAAGTCTTTATTAACTACATTATAAAAAGTTTCAGAGCAGAAGCCATTTTATATTTCTGTTTACTTATCACAGAGTTTTGAACATGATATGCTCCAAAAATCTATTTTTATTATGTTAAATAATTTACAAATAGTATAACTCTTCACTCAGATGTTCTCCCTTACATTCCTATTCATGAAATTCTTAACCACTTCTCCAACTGCTTACAAATATCACTGTCTGCTTAGTCTTTCCTAATTGACTTGTGGTCATCTGTTTTCTGTTTGTTACTTCATGTTTCTCTTGTGACCGTTATTTTATTGTCTTCTTATCAGTTCAAGTTATTATCTTTATTTATGTCTATACTTGAGATGCAAAATATAGCTTGTGTAAAAGTTACATTTACTATTAAAAATATAGGCAATGCAGAAAACAACAAAAAATAAAATAAACCCCTAAATCTCTCTAATCACAATTAACAATTATCTACTCAGAATTTACTCAGTCATAAATATTAATGAACATACAATTAGGATGAATATTTTTAATTATATAATAACTTTTTAAAGCCTTTATATTGAGGAAACATATTACACAAAATGAAGTACAAAATCTTATACAGTTAAGAGAAATTTTATGTAGGTATACTCCCATGTAACCATGGCCAAAGATGAATATACAAAGCAAGAAATACTTTTTTATGAAATGTAACTTAGGGCAAATATTACTTAAGCTCAATGAAAAAAGATTCATAGGATGATATTAGTGAAAATTTTACTAAATTTTTTAAAATGCATTTTAAAAATTAGAAACATTTTTTAAAAGCTCGCTCTCAGGTTAAGAGTAGAGATAACAACAACATTAGGATTAGAGTCATTATATTTTATAATGTTCCAGCTTCAAATATAAACATGATATAAAAGATGAGGTCTTTAATACTTTCATTTCTTCCTAATTCCGCTAAGTCCCCTCTTCTCACTTTCAATATTTTTAATTATATTATATATTATTATACTACAAGATTTTATAACATTTATGTCTGTACCATTAGCATAATGCCCACAATTGTCCAATAATATTTATTTACATTAATGGCATTGCCTTATAACCTATCATCTTACAAAGACTTTTTTCAAGAAGTGCTTATGAGTGATGCATCCCTATATTTAATCATGTTTCTTTATGTTTCTCCCTAGACATACTGCCTGATATTCTAGAGGGTTTATATTATATTTTTGAATAATCAGTTGTTTTCTTTAGCACTTCATAAGCATTGCTCTGTGGTTTCTGGCACTCAAGTTACTTTTAAGAAATGTGCTTCCAGTTAATTTCCCTTCTTCTCAAGCTATTTGCATGATATTCCCTGGATGCCTGAACAGTATTTTCTTCATTCTTGAATTCCAATAATTTAGCTATGAATGACATGTTGCTGAATATTCCATATCACATATATGATACTTATGGTTAATCTGATATAGGGTTCTCATACTTCTTCCCTCATCCTTTCATCTCACCTTTTTATTATTATTATTATTATTATTGTCACTGTTATTATTATCTTATACATCCACACATACAAACTTTAGGATTATTACAAACTTCATTTCAAGATCATGCTCTTATATTGTAACTTGGAAAATTATTTTTCTATTTATCAGTTATCTAATTCAGGTATACCAGTTATTCTTGTTCTTGACCATATTTTTTCTTCACATGTAGTATCATCTTTCTGATATTATTTAGCATTTGAATGTGAATTTACTGCCTATTTTGCATTAAAAATATCTGTAAAAACTTAATTGAATATAATCAGTGTTTATTTTAGGTCATAATTTTGTGAGTTGGCTGCTGGTTGATCTAGGTTAAGTAATCTTATCCTGCTTCTGAGACTAGTGGGACATGAAGCATGTTCTTCTCTTCTCTTGGTGATAGCAAGAAGCCCAAGAGGGTAAGTGGAAACATACAAGGTACCTTAAACATGCAAAGTAAGTGAAAACATGCTTAAAACTGTGTAGGAATCAAGGAGTAGGAAAACGATCTTTGCCTTTTTTGTTGGAGGAATTGCAAATTAAAGAGTGAATACAGGACAAAGGGATCAGACTTACGGTTTTCTTGTACTATTTTTCTGTCATTAATTCAAATTCTATTTCTTTCTAACTTCTACTGACCCAACATTAATAATGCTATTTTCCTCTATATCACATCTTTTCATTTAATTTTGTTTTTATCTTTGAGCTCTTATATGGATGAATTCATTTCCTTAAGTTGTTTCCATTTTGAAACACACATGGGTGTTTTCAAATAATTTGCTTATTCCTTGCATTTTGCTGGGGGCGGGTGGGTGGGGAAGAGGCTTTATGTAATACTGTGTGCAAGACTATAACCTCTAACAATGTCCATACTATCTTCAAATGATCTCTACTAGTATTCCTCCCATTTTCTTAGAATCTGTATCCTAATCTCAAAGGAACATTCTTGGTCTTTGTATCCACACACTCAAAACTCATGTCATGAAATAAGTGAGCATTCATAGAAGTGCAGACAAAATATGGCTATAATTATTCATGAACAGATTTATTTTGCTAAGAACAGCAATACATTATTGATGCCTTATTACTCAAGTACAGTTATATATTTCCTCCTTTACACACTAGCCAAAGGAAATTGATTAGAATGCTATGAGTTACATATAGAGGATACCTTCCTATGTTTAAAATGTATTTTACATATTGTGTTTGTGTACATATACGTATGTATACGTGTGTGTGTGTACGTGGTATCTCAGGCAAAAGTAATATATTTGCTTACAATTTGCTGAATTTTAATAGCAATGCAAAAAAATGATCAAACTCTATGCAGGGGTCAGCAGTAACCTACTGATCTATTTTGAATTTAGTGTTTGAAGTATTATTGTCATTTGTGTACACATACTTCCAAACAAGTTGATTGCTCTTGATTAGATTACAGATCTTTAAAACTTTCCAACAGTTTATTATATCTGTTTGAATAGAATTCACTATTAGTAACATATTCAAATATTGAATGAGACAGATATTGCAATAGTTTTATTTTTTCTAAAGTATATATTGACGTCTTATTCATTTACTTAAAAAATCACACAATAGAAAAATTCTAAATTTTATGGTCATGCCTATGCTCCTAAATAATTGAGTCAGAAAATTAAGAGACTGCCATGCATCTTGTGGGTAGACACAAAAAAATCTGCTATACCACAAATATTCACACCTATAACCAAAAAGAAATAGACACTTTGTTGGAAGTTCAGAGTGCGAGCTTTCAGTGTCACAGTGTATTATGTTATCATGCCACTTTGAATTTTGTTTTACTTTTAGAGGATCTCACAGAATAAAATATATATGTGTGATATGAGGAATATAAAGTAAAATTCTTTCAGCTTCTGTTTATTGAATCCTTATGGGCAAATCAAATAAATAATTTATTATTTACTAATTTACTCTTTATGCATAAACAGTAACAATGGATGGACTGCCATGCTCCTAGCTAAGACTGTCACCTTTCCTTGCTTTTACATTTCATTCCTTCACACATACTCAATGACATTGCTACATTGAATCTCCTTCTCCTCTTCTACCAATTCTCTTTTGCATTATTCACACCATCACAAAGATAAACTATTTCTTCCATCTTAAAAAATACCTGATTTAACCCTATTTTCCTCTCTAGCTTCTGCTCCATTTACCTCCTCTTTACAGAAAAACTTCTTGAAAGCGTAGAATATAATTGCTGACTTCATGTTGGCCCTTTCCACTATTTTTTGTACACAAACTCTACTAAAATTCCTCTTTCCAAAGTCACCGATGAATTTCTCATTGGCGATTTCAATGATCAAATTGCAGTAATATTACTTTAGCTATTTAGGAGCATTTCGTACAGTATTACTCTATTTTTCTTGAAGTACTTCTTTCACCTGAACTCTTGGACACCACTCTCAGCCTTAAATGTGGTAGTGACCCTGGACTATTTGACATTATTTTTTATTATCTAGTCTCACTGTCTAAACTATCTCATGTAGTCTGATGATTTAAATATCATATAAATGCTACCTCCTGGATTTGCATCTTCAATCTAGTTCTCTCTAGACCTCCGGGTCTAAATATCCTATGCTTACTTTACTTTTCCATTTGTGTATATGACAGTCGTTGCAAACTTAACACATGCAAAACTGAGTTATTGATATCCACCCCAATATTTACTCTTCCTGTAGTCTTCTTCATTTCAAAAAATGCCAGTGCTCTTATTTCATTTGCTCAGCAATAAATCCTTATAGATTCCTATGTTCCACTTTTTTTCCCTCTCGATCCCACCTATGGTCTTTCAGCAAATACTTTTAGCTTCACTTTGACTCCACATCACCACTTCCAATCATCACCCCAGCCCCAGACACAATCAGTTTTCTCCCAGAATACTACCAGATCCTTCTTTACACTTTAATAGCATCACCCTGGATACTGTCTTAAGAGGCTAAGACCTGCCCTTGTCTCCTTCATCCCAAGTGATTCTGCTAAAATGAAAGTCTGGTCATGTCATTTCTCTGCTGAATACCTCCCTCAGTGGTGTCACTTCTTGCTCAGAATGAAGCCCACAGCCTTTAGTGAATGAGTTACAAGGCCCTACCAACACAGATTCTCTACCAACTGTCTCACTGTATCTTTTACTTGGCCTCACATTTTCTTTTCCTCACTCCACTCCAGTCATATTGGACTCAATGCTGTTCCTTGCTTATGCCAAGCAAGGTCCCACAAGCAGACGTTTTAATGGTTGTCCCTTATGAATACTATCCCCCAGATACGTCTCTAATTCATTTGTTTAACTTTTCTTTTTTTTTCAGAAAATGTCTTCTCAGTGAGATAGGACCAATGCATCCACTAGGCTCAGTTAGTACAATACTTAAGAGTAGACAATACTCTTAAGGTTCCTCAAAAATATTTCAATTTATTTTAAAATTAAGAGAAAAGAAATAAACTTTTATGTCAAGTAAAATGTTTTAATATATAATATTAATACTATGTCTTTATATCAACAAGTTCATAAAATAAAATTATATACATACCTATATGCATATGTGTGTGTCTATTTAATGAAGAAAGGGGTCCCTAAATCAAATGTGCCTAGAACCCACAAACCCATAATGTGGCCAGGCAGAGAGGCCCTCCCTGGCGATCCTATGTAAACTTTCGGCATCCAGTTTCAACATTTCCTATGCTCCTTCCCTGCTCTGTGCCTTATGGCTTCCCCTTAGCACTTATTACTACCTCTCCTACTAGAATACAAACTTCATGGGGTAATTTCTTTTGTACGTTTATTATTGTTTGTTCAGTACCTAGAAAAATATATGGCACATAGTAATGAGCAAAAATACTTATTCAGTGAATGAATGTATATTTTAACTGGCTTAAACACATCCAAATGATATATATCTGGTTGAAGCATTATTTTTTCTTTTGATTCTTATATAACATTCTAAATATATTGGTCCTATTTATTTCTGTACTGGTTATTAACTTGTTTACATAATGTAATGCATCACTTATTTGTAATACAGGGAGTACCAGATTTGCAAAGGGAATGTTTCTGAAATGCTTTCTAATATATACTATCTTTTTCTTACTTAACACAAATTATGTATTATCTTCCTTACACTAATTTTTTTTAACATCTTTATTGGAGTATAATTGGTTTACAATGGTGTGTTAGTTTCTGCTTTATAACAAAGTGAATCAGCTATACATATACATACATCCCCATATCTCCTCGCTCTTGCGTCTCCCTCCCACCCTCCCTATCCCACCCCTCTAGGTGGACACAAAGCACCTAGCTGATCTCCTGTTACACTAATTTTTTAAAAGTATGATTTTAATTTATAACCATTTGCTATTTTAAGGAAGAGATGGATGAGTATTTCAGGAATATGCATCCAATAAGACTTTAGTTAGAAACTAAAGGTTTTACCACACAATTTTTTTACCACAATGTTTTTACATTGTGCCAGAAGCGATCTTTCTGTAAAGCACAAACTATGAGACCAATGCTATTGAAGTCACATAAACACAGAATTTTCTGCACTGAATTTTTGGTTGTGTACCACGACTTTGTTTCCTCACTACATTAAAAATGTATTCTAACTAAGTTTCAAGTATCTGCTGATTACAGAATGTGGTTTTTATTTGAAAACGGAGGACCCAATTTGGATTTAAGGAATGAATTTTGAAGAGTCGACTATGACTTTTTTATATGTGGTATTTGTTTCTGCAGCAGAGCCAACTCGAGTTATATTTTTGTATAAGAATTGGCTTTTCTCCAATACTGTTCATAAACTTCCCCTGAATTACTAGAATCAAAGGCATCTGTTACTCTCATGCCACACTCAATCACCAGAGTCTCCCACTGATGTCCAGACCTCTGGTGCCTTCCCGGGGTGTGCTCCTGATCTTAATGCCCTCACCCCAATGTATGATAAGGTTTAAGGATTTAATTAAGCCTTCAGTATACCAATATTTTAATAGCATTTCCTTGATTCAAAACCCTAAAGTTTGAATGGCATTACCTTCTACAGGCTTAGAAGAAGAAAGAAAGAAAGAAATATATATTTAGCAGGGAAACCATTCCCTATTAAAATCATACAATTTCAACTCAAAAAAAATATGAAATACTTCTTTGTGTATATACACAAGTACCACATAAAGATATTCTGGTAAAAAGTAGCGGTGGCTGTCTATAATCTAACTTTTAAAAAATGGGTGTATACATACACACATATTTTCAGCATTAGAACATATGTTCTTTATACGCCTTTCAGCAGAATCAATCATTCCCTTTTGCTGAACTGACTAGAGTGATTAGTTTAGAAATATTACTTTCAGTGTAATATCTCATCCTCATTTCTGAAGAAGTCTGAAGAATATCTGTCAAAGTAGGCAAGATTTATGGTCTGATTTTCCCTTGCAAATACAATATTTTTGGAGAAATTTAATAAATGGAGATAATATGACTCTGGTTCATAAATATGAGATTTAAATATTAAATTTACAGATTACATTCCAATGCTAAAGCTCTCATAAGATTCCTCTTTTTTTATATATATATTTTTACATCTTTATTGCAGTATAATTGCTTTACAATGGTGTGTTAATTTCTGCTTTATAACAAAGTGAATCAGTTATACATATACATATGGTCCCACATCTCTTCCCTCTTGCGTCTCCCTCCCTCCTACCCTCCCTATCCCACCCCTCCAGGTGGTCATAAAGCACCGAGCTGATCTCCCTGTGCTATGCGGCTGCTTCCCACTAGCTATCTACCTTACTTTTGGTAGTGTATAAATGTCCATGCCTCTCTCTCGCTTTGTCACAACTTACCCTTACCCCTCCCCATATCCTCAAGTCCATTCTCTAGTAGGTCTGTGTCTTTATTCCTATCTTACCCCTAGGTTCTTCATGACATTTTTTATTCTTAAATTCCATATATATGTGTTAGCATATGGTATTTGTCTTTCTCTTTCTGACTTACTTCACTCTGTACGACAGACCCTAGGTCTATCCACCTCATTACAAATAGCTCAATTTCGTTTCTTTTTATGGCTGAGTAATATTCCACTGTATATATGTGCCACATCTTCTTTATCCATTCATCTGATGATGGACACTTAGGTTGTTTCCATCTTCGGGCTATTGTAAATAGAGCTGCAATGAACATTTTGGTACATGACTCTTTTTGAATTATGGTTTTCTCAGGGTATATGCCCAGTAGTGGGATTGCTGGGTCATATGGTTGAAATCTCGTTAGAATTCTAGGCATTAAAATAAAAGATGCAAAAGGAAGGAGTTCTATAGGTAACGAGAGACAGGACCTCAAAGTTGTTTGTGTTCAGGCACTTAGGTCATTCCTAGTGGAGACTTCATAATTACCATATCCACAATTATGGATTTATTCTATTAATATATATGTATATATATAAAATATGTATTTCTGTACACATGGATATATTAATATATCATAACATATATTAATATATCCATGAGGGTATTATATGTACATAAATATACATATAAATGTGTACATATGTGTGTTTGTCTATATGTAGAGAGGGGATGGGATGAATCTTTTATATTGACCAGAGAACTACTGCTAGTTTAAATCTCTTAGGCTAGAGGAGTCAACTAGGTGGATAAAATATGGTCAATTTCTCTGGCAAAAAAAAATCTGCATTTGGAGGTAATTGAAGGCTTTTCTTAGCCTTGTAGGACCTATCTTCTTGTCAATTTCCTCTGTTCGCCGTGTCTGTCCATAATGTGGATGAAAGTACAGAACAACGAGATTCTAAAAAGTATAGGCAAACATATTTGCCAGCCATCCTCACTCTTAACCAAATTACAGTAGTCACAGTGACCATTCAAATCTGTTTTACTACCTTTCAAAAAGAATTTGAGAATAAATTATACATTACGACAAACCATTAACTTCTTAAAACTTCAAAGGCATTTGACACTCTAACCAGAAAAGTGTCTTCTGAATTTGGGACCATCAACTACTCTGACTTACCAAGCTAAACTAATAAAAAGTAGTCACAATTTAGGGGGTAGGGAAATTTGTATAATTAATATTACATGAAAATGTAGATCATTCTAAACAACAGACTTCAGAAAGTATATAAACTCTATTTTTTAGCACAGTATAAAAATTCACAGGAAAGGAAAGAAAATATCCACCTTTAATTTCCTCCCTTTTATTTTTTTCATTTACTTGGATGTTTTAGAGTAAAGAAAAGAATCAGACTATTCCCAGACTACACTCTGCCTATGTGGCTTATTAAAATGACACTCTGTTTTACATTATTTTACATTCATGCAGCAAGTGAGTTTTTGAATATGTACAGAATCTGGTAAGATATAGCAGGAGGTAGTTACATTAGAGTGTTTTTATTAACAAGGTTCTGTATTTACTTGTAAACTGAAGAGGCTAAGCCAGTGGTTCTAAATTAAAGGGGAAATTTTGTCCCCAGGGGACCTAAAGAATGTTTGGAGACATTCTGGTTGTCATGACAGGGGCTTACGACTTCATATAGTGGGTTGGGGCCTGAGATACTGCTCCATATCCAATAATGCACAAAACAACCTCACAACCAAAGAACTATCTGACATAAAAGCTCAACAGTGCTGATATTGAGAAACTATGGTCTAGGCAAATATAAGCAGCAAAGTACAACTTAATATTTTCTTTTTTTTTTAAAGAAAAAGGGCTAACTTTTCTCCATTTAACAAATATGGTGGTTAAAAGAAGAGCGACTGTAACAATGCATTTCCCCATCCTGAACTATTTTATGGATAACATTGAGTTCACCTCAAAATTTATAAATAACTGGTGTTTATAAAATATATTGATACTTTATAATTGCAATAACTGGTGTTTATAAAATATATTGATACTTTATAATTGCAATAACTAAATTTATTTAATAGTCATACTATTTAAAGGAGAAAATTTTTTGCATTTTATTTTTTATATAGCAGGTTCTTATTAGTTATCTATTTTATACATATTAGTGTATAAAGGTCAATCCCAATCTCCCAATTAATCACACCACCACTGCCCCCCACCCCCGCTTCCCCCCTTCATGTCCATACATTTGTTCTCAACATCTGTGTCTCTATTTCTGCCTTGCAAACCAGTTCATCTGTACCATTTTCCTAGATTCCACATATATGTATTAATATACAATATTCGTTTTTCTCTTTCTGACTTACTTCACTCCGTATGACAGTCTCTAGGTCCATCCACGTCTCTACAAATGACCCAATTTCATTCCTTTTTATGGCTGGGTAATATTGCATTGTATATATGTACCACATCTTCTTTATCCTTTCGTCTGTCGATGGGCATTTAGGTTATTTCCATGACCTGGTTATTGTAAATAGTGCTGCAATGAACACTGGGATGCATGTGTCTTCTTGAAATATGGTTTTCTCTGGGTATATGCCCAGTAGTGGGATTGGTGGGTCATATGGTAATTCTATTTTTAGTTTTTTAAGGAACCTCCATACTGTTCTTCAGTGTAGCTGTATCAATTTACATTCCCATCACCAGTGCAAGAGGGTTCTAAAGGAGAAATATTTATTTTGTGGTTCCTGGAAAAATACTAATTTATCTTAATGATGAAATTGAGAGAATGTAAAGTATATGGAATTGACAACATAGTGATTACTGATTTACTAAAGCATTTCAACTGAATATTGCAGACAATTCTAAATTGATTTTAATAGAAAACAGAAGTGTTTATAGGGAGGGTGGGAGGGAGGGAGACGCAAGAGGGAAGAGATATGGGAACATATGTATATGTATAACTGATTCACTTTGTTATAAAGCAGAAACTAACACACCATTGTAAAGCAATTATACCCCAATAAAGGTGTTAAAAAAAAGAAAATAGAAGTGTTTGACTGAAGATAGCATTTTGGATACAAATCTGCATAACTATCATTGCTTTAGACCCATGTTCTATTAACATTTCACTAATGGCTGACAAATGTTAAAACATCATACCAACAAATGGGCATATGCATTGATGCAAAATAAATATTACTAATAACAAAATTATGCTTTCTTACACACAGTTATGAAGTCATCTGAATAGTGCTTTAGGCTGTAAGGTAAAGAAAAAATTTTTCAAATACTGTACCTAAGTAATTAATTAGAGAAATATTTAGATTTTTCAAAACTTGACTTAGATTCAAGTGGCTATAATCAAAGGCAGACATACTTTCCCTTCAAGAAAATGTAAGGTAATGTTTGCTATATAATAATAAAAAACTTCTGGTAAGCAAAATTGAGATAAAATCACCAACCAGATCCACCCAAATGGATGTAAATATATAATTTTAATACTATTTAAAATTGTTTTTTACACTCCTCAAGTACTGTTTTTGAAAAATGAATGAACACTATATATATATTTTTATTCAATGATTATAAAGTATGTTTTACTAAATTAGTTCATTAATTCTATATCAATCCTTAGGAACCTGAACTTTAATATGATGGAATACTTTTAAATAAGATTTTTAAACACCTTAGATACTAGTATTCATAAACTATTTGCTAAATCAAATATGAAATTTTTCCATCTCCCAATAATATTCCATGCATATATTTAATAAAACAAAATTCTTTAGAATTTTGTGTGGTTGTGCTTGTGTTTCTCTGAATGTTCCTGTGCATTTTGAACTGTCATCTGATGAACTGGATGTGTTTGTGTGTGTATATGTGTATGTGAGCTTGAGAGGGAGCACCTGTGTGTGGGTGTGAAAACAGCTTTGTGATGGATTCAATTTACTTGAGATGATTGGTTACATAAGAATACTATTTTCAATTAATGCAGTTCATAGCCATTTAAATGTATACTAAGAACTAGTTTGATAATATATCTTCATAACCTAATATAGAAAATAAAATCATTCCTCTTAGAGGTCTTCATTTTTCTAGCATAACTTTTTCCTTTGTGGAAGCATGTATTCTGCTATAGCTACCATTATGTAGGGTGGTTTATTTTGAAGTTAATGCATAGAAATGTTATGCCACCTGACTTTCACAACTTCAGAGATCCCTGTCTCTCAGTTTCAGTGTCATGCTTCCAACCCTGTTCACTTTAATTTTTTCTTTGTGAAGTAAAGGAAGGTATCTGAACCTTCTGCTGAGTGAGAACAGCTTCACTTTGTGAAGTTGGAAAATGTACGGGAAAAAAAAATTAGTATTTTCTTATCATGTTTTTAGGTCTTAGAGATAATTATACTCCATTGATTTATTTCAAACTGATTGGTAAGTCTTTTGTATATGTTTAAACACACTCTGCTGAAAATATATGGGGCAGGGGATGTTAATTCCATTTAAATCATGTACAGTGGAAAATAAAATTGTTATTATGAAACCCTTATATTTAACTGTGTTTTGTAGCTTTTTACTGAAACTCTTATTTTAGGCTTAATAATATCTAGTTTTTCGAAGTTAAGTATTTTACAGAATGATTTTTCTCTACACAATATTCCATATATTTTTAATACCATAAGATGTGAAGGGAAATTATTTTTTGTACCAGAATTATAAATGCAAAAGAATTTCCTTGTGAATTCAAAAAAGCTAAGTATTAAAGAATGAAAAACTAAGCAACAAAAATATTTCCAGAAAAAAAATCAACCTTTGATTTAAAGAATCACAAACTCTTATATCTTCAGACATTTTATTTCAGAACTATACGATGGAACTAAACAGAAAAAAATATGACTAGGATACTTAAGTATATTGACAAACTCACAGAATACTGATACAGTATGTAGATGTGCATGTTTTCATTTGAATAAGGATTATTTTTCCTCATTAATGAAAAGACACATTTTTCTCTCTTCTGGTTTACTAAGAATATGCTGTTTAATTTCTATGCTGTAAGCAAACATTTCAGTTTGATTATATGGAAATTCACAAAATATACAGATATTTAAGGACACAATTCTTAGAAGAGTTGTAGCAAAATAGTTTCACAATTTTACCAGTTACTTCTAGTAATGCTCAATTGAAAATCAGATATTTTTAATCAAACCTTTTATTTGCATAGGTGTTATTCTTCATTCATTTGTACTGTTGCCATCCCAATTCAAACATGTCCTGCTACACCTATGGTTTAGTGTGAAAACCCCATACTTTTCCCTCCTTACCTGATTATAGTATTTGCATCCTGGATCTTCCAGAATGCAAATTCATAAATAAAAATGTAGTTTCTAGAAGCCAATTTATGTGTAAACCCAAGGTCTCAAAAAATGAAACTCAAAAACAGTTTTTCCCTATTTTCTGGTGCCTCCCAGCTTAAATATCTGTTTACATCTCTATCTATCTATCTACTATCGATCATCTATCACAGTCAATAAGATTCTGCTCTAAATGGGTATACTGTATTTATGCTTTGAGAGACAGGTCTTTAGAATATCTTTTTTTTTTTTTTTTTCGTTGCAGAGCCCGGGCTCTGGATGTGCAGGCTCAGCGGCCATGGCTCACGGGCCCAGCCGCTCCGCGGCATGTGGATCCTCCCGGACCGGGGCACGAACCCGCGTCCCCTGCATGGGCAGGCGGACTCCCAACCACTGCGCCACCAGGGAAGCCCTATAATATCTTAATACACACACACACACACACACACACACACACGCACACACACCTATGCAATGAGTACAAATTATTAGCAGGTGATTAAAGTTCGCTAAAGGCCAAAAAAACAAAACAAACAAAAACTAAAAATTTTTGAGGAAGCTCCTGTCCTCAAGAAAAGAACACCATACATACAATGGTAGAGAGAAGATTTGGATAGAACAGCCATTTAAAGATTTAAAGCCCAGAATAAATGTATGTTAAGTAAACCCAATAGAAATTTTAACAGTGCTTTGCAAATTTTAAAATGTCTTAATTAAAGTTATATGAATTACCCTGAGTTACATGAGGCTATTTGAAGAGTCCCATTTAAAACAAATATACTGATACACTGCTTTCTGCTCTCCTTATTTTATCTTAATAGTTACCTAAATAAATATTACCATTTTTCCAATAAATAAAATATGTATTTTTCATAAAATATATATAAAGAAAAATATATAGTTATGTTAATATGAGTCTATATACTAATATCATTAGTTTATATTAGTAAACATTGGCATAGATATACTTTAAGAGAGCTGATAACCTGTTTCCCCAAAATGTTTACATGACAGTTGAAGGTATGAGATACAAAAGGAGGCTGGATGAATAGCAGTTATATTGGGATGATGGAAGTTTATTCCTTCTTCTGAGATAGAGGAAGCATGACCAGTATGATATGAAGTAGAGAAAGAGAGTAAGTCAACTCAGTTTTGTGGTGAGGGAATTCTGCCCAGAATAGTAGCATTATGGATGCCTGAATGTTCTCACATTCTCACAGATCTGAGGCCAATTATTTTTCAGTTTTGGTTGTACATCAGATACAATTGAGGGCTTTAAAAATCACTAGTGCTTTCATAATTTTTTTAAAAAGCATTCACTACTATAACCAGTCAAATAAAGAGTGGTCAGAGTATAGCACTGCTGTTTAAGGTATTGCATCTGGAAAATAATATTTTTTTGAAATTTAGTTTTAAAAATTAAACATGGGCTTCCCTGGTAGCGCAGTGGTTGAGAGTCCGCCTGCCGATGCAGGGGACACGGGTTCGTGCCCCGGTCCGGGAAGATCCCACATGCCGCGGAGCGACTGGGACCGTGAGCCATGGCCGCTGAGCCTGCGCGTCCGAAGCCTGTGCTCCGTAACGGGAGGGGCCACAGCAGTAAGAGGCCCGCATACCGCAAAAAAAAAAAAAATTAAAAAAAAAATTAAACATCATTTTCTTTAGTGTCTACGTCTACAGAATATTTTACAATATTTATGTCATGTTTCATAATTTTAAAGATTTCTTCATCAAAAACTTGTGACTTAACTCAGAGAAATATACTAGTATAAAACCACTTAATTGATGGCTATATGAAAATGTGTGCTAATTTTAACCCATAATTTACTATAACTCTTTAATCTTTGAAATATCTCTATGCCCTGATTCAATCAGAAGTTAACATTTCAGATGTAATTTTGAAGATATTTTATTTTATCAATTTCTTTAGAACCATTTAGTGCTGAAGACATACTAGAAAAATTGAGTGCTTTTTAAATTTTACTTCTCATTGCTTACTTATATCTATGAAACAGTATGAAGGTTTCTTGTTCCAGGTAACTTAAAGTGTGTGTGAATTTATTTTATTTTCTTAATATTTAATCCCTACACATTATTTATACAGCATTCACTTATCTACTTTCTAAAGTTTAAGTTTTAGATTGACTACTAAAATTTATGATGACTATTGTACATCCCAGATGACAGTTATATAATCTTTCTAAACTTAAAACCAGCCTAATGACACTAAATACTTAAGCAAAATTCTGATACCTAGCTACAAATTAATTCATAGAGTATCTTAATGGGTGACTTATCTTGACATACGGTATACAACCTAGCCTAGAGACAAGACAAATGTAATTTAACATGAAGATACATCATTAAATACCAGCTCATGGGCACAAAAATCAGCTAGCCCATTTCATTTCTTATGGATGTTTATTAATTAAGGACGTTATACAGTATATGCAAAAGTGAAATAAGAAGTAAAAAGATTATTTACTTGATATATTTTCACTCAATGGATGGATGTCTACTCTTTCTGTGCATGCCTGTCTTTGCTTTAAATATGCTTTTGATTTTCCACTTTAATAAGATCAGTGCTTTCTAGATCTTTCAGCCTTTACCTGTATCAAAACTATTAATTCGGAAAGTATCTGCTGTCCATCATTGATGCTTAATTGTGAATATATACATATATAGTCTTGTAGCAGAAAGTGCCTTAAAGATCACCTAGTTCAGCTAAGCATTTTCCATTTTTTAGAACGAACTTCAAAGCCAGCAACATGAAGATAATCAATACTTCCTGCAGAAGTATTTTATTAGTTTGCTAAGCCTAACTTAGAATAAATTTGATTAAGTATGGCGATAAGCATATTGTCTCCCTTAAAATTGATTTTGCAAGAGATATGCAGAGAAAGGAAGTTTTTTTCTTTACTCTCTTAAAGATTAAGCCATATGAAGATATGTGACAAACATTCAAAACAAAATATGAACAAAAATACTGTCCTAAGTATGAAATCAATCATCAATCCAGTTTAATGATTTCAACTACTCTTCTAGTTTTCCATTATTAAAGAACAAAAAGCTATCTCTTCAGGAAATCTGAGAAATAAGCATTATTTTTATTGAGATGTGGAGCATGTGTTTAGGGAAAATAGAATGGCATATAGTAATCAGATTATGAAATTAACTGAAAACCCACCTCTTGCACCTTTGAAGCCTCAAGGTCAGTGATGTGACAAGGGGCAAACTGCAGCAGTGGTCTGCCTCAAGATCAGGCAACAGGACATGTGGTGCCTGCAAAGAATATGTAAGTAATAAGGAAGGGGACTAAAATTCAATCTCCTGGGTATTAGCCTATGCACCAGCAATTCGAAACAATATCAGTGAAATTTTTCATTTCTTGCATTTCTTCTCTGAACATTATTATTTTAATTTATATTATTACTGAGAATAGTTTTATCATCTACAGAGCGGAATGTGTGAAAAGTATTTTGCTGATCAAAAGTATTTTGCTGATCAAAGGGGAGGCAGCTTATGAGCCCTGTTTCCCTTCTTTTGTTCACACCAATTCCCAATTACCTACCATGAATCTTCTACCTGTCAAAATCCGGAGTTTCTAAGTTTGAATGTCCCCTCACATTTAAAATATTCTCTGATTTGACTAATGCACTGGGCTCTCTTGTTCACCTCAATGCAGACACCATTTTTGGATAATATCACTCATTCTCTATTTGTATAATATACCACATCTTAGTTAAGCTTGCATCAACCTTTTTTCATCATAACTGTAAACCATGGTTGAACAAGACTATGTAAATCACAATCTCTGCATCCCCATGGAATTACATTGTTTTAGACATTTTGGACATTCAGCATCCTTAATTTAACAAGTATTTATTGAGAAAATTGTATGTTGTAGAGTTTTGGCATTAAAAAGACAAAAATAAAATGATTTCTGTCCAGAAAGCCAGAAATACCAAATATTTTGAGAGGTATTCCAAATACGTTATTTCACTTACTTTACCCAACCCTGGGAGCTAGTGACCAGTGTTATCATTTCTGAAGGTTAGACGATGCAAAGAAAGGACTGTGTTACTTGTCCATGGTGTCAATAATATAAGACAACTCACTATTCTATCCTGGATACATACTATTGTAATGGCTAGAGTAGTGATATATGTGGAAAAACACAATATATTTTTTCTGTAGTTGAGCATATAGTATTTATCTGCATTTAAGGAAATGTTTTCAGCATAACTTACTTGAAATAAATGAAATGTAGCCTTATCTTTATTAATTAGTCCCTAAATTATCTTCTGTGATTAACAGAATGTTAGATTATTTTTTCTTTTTTTTCAAATAAGATGATCTATAATATAGAGCTTCCCTGGAAAATACATTTGAATGGCTAATTTCTTTGGACTCTAATGGAGAGAGACTTTATTTTCTTTAAAAATACAAGGAGCTTTCTATTGGCTTGCTATTTTAAAAGTATGCTAGATTACTTTTCATTTTTTGAATTAAGAAAACTTCATAAAATGTTTTAAAGTAATAAAATCAACATAAATGGAAAAAATCATAGGTATTAAGTTTGACTTTGCATGTCTTCATAAATGTTTTACAGAGTTTAGAAGTTCTGCAAATGAACAGTAACTGAAAGAACACAGGGAACAGAACATCTTCAAAGATGAATGGTTGGACTTCATACCCAAAAATATAAATGAATTTAATTAGATTCAAATCAAATCATGTTACAAAATAAACTATTTTATTAGATACCTTTTGAAACGTATTAAGCATATCCTTCCTAGCTTCTTTAAAATAGCATTGGCATAAATACAAATCCTTTAAATGTTAAAGTATGACTCATACTTCACCAGGAGAAGTGTGGATTTTGAACTATTCCCTTTTAAATCATTGTGTACATAGTTTCTTCTTAACATAAAAATGATTTCAACCAGACACAGAGAACAGGAAGTTGTCTTAGACTTTTAAAACAGTATGACTTTTTTTTCTGAAAATGGGATTTTTTTAACTTTAGTTTCCTTTCAAATACATAGAAAACCCATAAATTCTTGTTGTTAATATTAAATATAATCTTGACTACAGTTTCCATTAAATAATTTAGTTCTTAATATTGTTTATGTCACAAATTTGGATCTCATGGGTTCTGTGCATTTTAGGATTGCTCAACTATTAAAAAACAACCCAGAAATTTGAACTTGAACACATCAAAATTATGTTCTTTTTTTTGCCAAAAAATGCTAGCTTAAAAGGAGCACAGTTTCATCTCTGGTGAACAAGGATAGGTATGTGTATCCATTTCAGAGGCTATATCAGCCAAAAATGTTTCTCAGGACAAACAAATTTTGTACTATTGAAGAGTATGCGAGTCCTACTCTTCTTAAATATAATAAATTAATTTTTATTTGTATATCAAGGAAACAGTTTACACTTAATAAAAATATTTTTCCTGAATGTTAATAAAAACTCATTTTGATATTCAGAAGTCATCTATATTAAGTTTTTAAAAGCATTCTTAGGGAACTTTTTCACAAAATATTATTAGTAAAACTAATCATTAAATATCTTCTATCAGATTGTGTTTCATTGAGAGTCAAGTAACAAAGACAGAGAAGAGACAGAGATGGAGAAAGACAGAAATGAGGAGGAGCACTAAATATTTTGAATGAGATATTTGTTTAATGTTCTAATCTCCCTTTGTTATTAAAATGAAGGATGAAGAATAATGCTTTAAATATTTCCTAACTCTAGTTATCTTATTTGTTAACACAGTCTTCCCAACTGGGGTAATGCAAAAGATGTGCAAAGTGCCCTCAAATTTAGATAGAGGGACCATAATCAATTTTTTAAAGATTCTTCATCATGTAACATTTTATATAACTGATGTTAAATTGTTCATTCATCATGAACTGTATAGTCACATTGTCTTAGTTAAAAATAAGTTGAGGGACTTCCCTGGCGGTCCAGTGTTAAGACTCCGCACTCCTAATGCAGGGGCACTGGTTAGACCCCTGGTAGGGGAACTAAGATCCCACATGCCACACTGCACAGCCTAAAAAAATTTTAAAAAAATAAAAATAAGTTGAAATGTATGTCTGGGCACATACACAGGATGCTCTTTTATAAATGTGTCCTTTAAAAGAAAATGCTGACACAGCCTAAAAAAATTTTAAAAAAATAAAAATAAGTTGAAATGTATGTCTGGGCACATACACAGGATGCTCTTTTATAAATGTGTCCTTTAAAAGAAAATGCTGAAATCAGAAAAGAAAAGGAAATAAAAGGAATCCAAATCGGAAAAGAAGAAGTAAAGCTGTCACTGTTTGCAGATGACATGATACTACACATAGAGAATCCTAAAGATGCTACCAGAAAACTACTAGAGCTAATCAATGAATTTGGTAAAGTAGCAGGATACAAAATTAATGCACAGAAATCTCTGGCATTCCTATATACTAATGATGAAAAATCTGAAAGTGAAATCAAGAAAACACTCCCATTTACCATTGCAACAAAAAGAATAAAATATCTAGGAATAAACCTACCTAAGGAGACAAAAGACCTGTATGCAGAAAATTATAAGACACTGATGAAAGAAATTAAAGATGATACAAACAGATGGAGAGATATACCATGTTCTTGGATTGGAAGAATCAACATTGTGAAAATGACTCTACTTCCCAAAGCAATCTATAGATTCAATGCAATCCCTATCAAACTACCACTGGCATTTTTCACAGAACTAGAACAAAAAATTTCACAATTTGTATGGAAACACAAAAGACCCCGAATAGCCAAAGCAATCTTGAGAACAAAAAATGGAGCTGGAGGAATCAGGCTGCCTGACTTCAGACTATACTACAAAGCTACAGTAATCAAGACAGTATGGTACTGGCACAAAAACAGAAAGATAGATCAATGGAATAGGATAGAAAGCCCAGAGATAAACCCATGCACATATGGTCACCTTATCTTTGATAAAGGTGGCAGGAATATACAGTGGAGAAAGGACAGCCTCTTCAATAAGTGGTGCTGGGAAAATTGGACAGGTACATGTAAAAGTATGAGATTAGATCACTCCCTAACACCATACACAAAAATAAGCTCAAAATGGATTAAAGACCTAAATGTAAGGCCAGAAACTATCAAACTCTTAGAGGAAAACATAGGCAGAACACTCTATGACATAAATCACAGCAAGATCCTTCTTGACCCATCTCCTAGAGTAATGGAGATAAAAACAAAAATAAACAAATGGGACCTAATGAAACTTCAAAGCTTTTGCACAGCAAAGGAAACCATAAACAAGACCAAAAGACAACCCTCAGAATGGGAGAAAATATTTGCAAATGAATCAACTGACAAAGGATTAATCTCTAAAATTTACAGGCAGCTCATGCAGCTCAATAACAAAAAAATAAACAACCCAATCCAAAAATGGGCAGAAGACCTAAATAGACATTTCTCCAAAGAAGATATACAGACTGCCAACAAACACATGAAAGAATGCTCAACATCATTAATCATTAGAGAAATGCAAATCAAAACTACAATGAGATATCATCTCACACCAGTCAGAATGGCCATCATCAAAAAATCTAGAAACAATAAATGCTGGAGAGGGTGTGGAGAAAAGGGAACACTCTTGCACTGCTGGTGGGAATGTGAATTGGTTCAGCCACTATGGAGAACAGTATGGAGGTTCCTTAAAAAACTACAAATAGAACTACCATATGACCCAGCAATCCCACTACTAGGTATATACCCTGAGGAAACCAGAATTCAGAAAGAGTCATGTACCAAAATGTTCATTGCAGCTCTATTTACAATAGCCCGGAGATGGAAACAACCTAAGTGCCCGTCGTCGGATGAATGGATAAAGAAGATGTGGCACATATATACAATGGAATATTACTCAGCCATAAAAAGAAACGAAATTGAGCTATTTGTAATGAGGTGGATAGATCTAGAGTCTGTCATACAGAGTGAAGTAAGTCAGAAAGAGAAGGACAAATACCGTATGCTAACACATATATATGGAATTTAAGAAAAAAAAATGTTATGAAGAACCTAGGGGTAAAACAGGAATAAAGACAGAGACCTACTGGAGAACAGACTTGAGGATATGGGGAGGGGGAAGGGTGAGGTGTGTTAGGGCGAGAGAGAGACATGGACATATATATACTAACAAACGTAAGGTAGATAGCCAGTGGGAAGCAGCCGCATGGCACAGGGAAACCGGCTCGGTTCTTTGTGGCTGTCTGGAGGGGTGGGATAGGGAGGGTGGGAGGGAGGGAGACAAAGAGGGAAGAGATATGGGAACATATATATATGTATAACTGACTCACTCTGTTATAAAGCAGAAACTAACACACCATTGTAAAGCAATTATACCCCAATAAAGATGTTAAAAAAAAATAAAAATAAAAAAATAAAAGAAAATGCTGAATACCTAAAAAAAAGTGGAATTCACCAAATTCTGATTGGTAATGTTTGTATTTAACTTTACTGACCTTCTCTCTATATTTAAACCTTATATTCCTAGTTGCATTGTCTTATAAAGACGGACAAAGCCCATCATTGCAATTCTCCTACAATCGTTGAGAGTTTTACATTAGCATTTCAATTTACCACTTTACTAAATATTTTTTTTTTAATTTGCTTGAATCAAGCAGATTTTTTTCTACTGCAGAAAACAACTAAGAAAACTTGACAGAAAATATACTGTTTCCTGCCATCAGAGAACCACTGAAGCAACCTGAATTTAATGGGACAAAATTCTGGAGAAACTGGCACCACAGAAGAATGAGTTGACATTCTGCAGTGGCCTTTTCCCATAGGGGATTTGCTGACTCTGGGAGCATATTAAGAAGGTGAAGATCCAGGCAAAAGTTCTGGACAGAACACAGCTATAAAGAATTGGAGAAATCAGTAATGCACGCACCTGTCTGTGTGTGTGTAGTCACCAAGGACTTGAATCCTTTCTTTTTAAATACTCAAAATTACCCATCTAATTTTAATTCACTTAATTGACCATATTTCCAAATATGGTTATGATTGTGTGGGATAATAAAATGTCCCTTAATAATACATATAATAAATGTTCTAATTCCCGCCAAATTACTGCTTCAATGTGACCAGTGGATTACCAGTCTGACCTCAGGTGGCCTTGGCCTGCAGCAGCTTGAAGCAGGGTTTCAGTTCCTGGCCAGTGATTAAAGTCGGGTCGTGGCAGTGAGAGCACCAAATCCTAGCCACTAGACCAGGGGTCAGTGACAAGGTCCTGGACCTATGGCTTTGCAGAAAAAGAATTTCCACAAAGACGGAAAGTAGTGAAACAAGTAAAGTATTTATTGGGAGAAAAAAAGAGTACTGTACGTACGGATAGACATATGAATGGGCTCAGAGAGAGAGTTGCACACTTGTGGCAGTTAAAATCACTTGTATGGGGCATTTCTTCTGGGTTTCCTTTGGCCAATCATTTTGATTTGCTTGGTTCAAAGTCCGTATTTGGTATATCTCAGGATCTTCCCATGTGTGTGCTTGCATCTCTTAGCCAAGATGGATTCCACCGAATAGGCCTGTGGGTAGTTAGCATCACTTAGCATCATTCCCCTTTTGACCTCCAAGGAGCCCTTTTGTGCATGTGGTCGGGGAGGTCTCCTGACTTCGAGAATGAGGAATGTGTGGTCTCTCTCTTCTATCTGGGCAGGGCTCAGCCTCCTCTTTTCAATTGTCCTGCAGTTCTCATCTCGGAGTATTTATCCACAGGGAACTCCAACTGTTTACCCGGGGAGGCCCATCTGTCTCCTGCCTCAAGTCCATATTTGCTTCCAAGTAGCCATGGGATCTTAAATTACCACATAACTTCCTTGATTATCAGTTTCTTGACAACAAAGTAAAAATCCCAATATTAGTAAAATAGTTTATAAACAACCCTATATAAATGAAAGTTATTATTTTTGGTATTATTATTATCATTTAATTATTATTAAGAGTGGACTACATGTTATAGGTACATCTCTAGCCAGATGAACAAATATTAAATTATTCAGGTCCCCAGTATTCAGCATATTCTAGGATCAAAATAATCTATATAAATACATCCATTAGATTTGTTTAGAAATTAAAAACTACATAATGAATTAAATTTTCTGGAACTTTGCTTAGTAACTTATTTATTTTAAGTATTTGAAATGTCTCTAGTTTGCCTAGATCAGCTAAACAATTATTCTACATTGTTAAAATTTTTAATATACTCCTTATTTGAACTGGACATTTTTTTGCAAATCTCCTCGGCAGAACCTTTTTATACATTTGAAACAGCAAATCGTTACTACTATTTGAATAATCTCTGCTTCCTTATTATTCTGGGGTGCCCTTTTCTTTACCTCGTATATAAGACATTCTATCATCACATACTTAGTAGGCCCGGTACTCTTATAGACCCAAGCTCTGCAGTAATGAAAAAAAAAAAAAAAAGCCTCTGTTAACAAAGAGTTTCTATTCTCTTAGGACGCTGAGAAAAAACACCTACACATGATATGTAATATGACAATCAGTAATTAAAATTGTGAAGTAAAACAAAGTAGGGTAGAAATAAACTTCAGGAAGGACTTCCCTTTCATATAAGATCTTTAAGGTAGTCCTCCTTGATACTTCGACATTAAACAGAAGATGGGAGTCAGCTTCTGCAGTATTTATTGTATTATTGCTATGATTTCTTTCTTCACACATGAGTACAAAAATGTTTCAATAACTACAGTTCTGTAATCTGAGATAATCTGTAGTGATGTTAATTCTTTCCTACTTTTTTAAAAAAAGTCTTCTTATTTCTTCTTAGTTGTAATATAGCTTTACTGAGTCCTCCAGAAAACACACACACACACACACACACACAAAATGAGATTTAAATTAGAATTTCAAAAATTCTATCAGTTAATTTACAATAAACTCACTTTTATTTTATAACACTTAATCTTTATATTTAGAAACTCTAGAAAAAATTTTGTAACTATGTATGCATTGTTGGTGACCATTTTGCAATATATATTAATATCAAATCATTATGTTGTACACCTGAAATTAACATAATGCTTTATGCCAATTATATCTCAGTTAAAAAAAAAGCAAACACCTGCTGTCTATCATACTCTTGCCTTGGAACTCTGAATGGTTCATATGCCCTCAATAGACATTTGATAAACAAATGGATAAATGAAGAAAAAGAAACTATGCATGCTTCTCCATTTGTTAATATATACTCTTAAATCTTCTAATAAAAGTGTTTCTCTTATTTAATCACATAAGTACTGTTTATACTGATTGCTATTTTCTGCTATAATCAGTCATTTTATTATACTTATAATGTATTATTTTTGCTTCATAGAAATTATAATTCTGAAGCAAAATTGTAATTTCTATGAAGATTTGTGTTTTTATATATATATTGTTCTTTTTGTACTATTGCCTTCCTAGAATTTCTAAAACAATATCAATGAAAATACTGAGAATTTTTTTTTGGTTCTTACGGTTTCTGTGCCAATGCATTAATATGAGGTATTTAATAAGGCAGTACACAGCACTCAGAAATTAAAAGAGAATCCCCTACATATAAGCTCTCTTAGCTGTGATATCCCTTTAACTATAATATCCATGAATAGTCCCCTCTGACTGCTTCTGGTTTCTAACACTATTGTACTGTTTACCTGCCCATATGATCTTTGAATTTCACTTTTGTCATAGACCTGCCATTTGGAATTGGAAACATACTGACTTTTTACTTGGCTTCTGGCATGCACTTAGTTGGAAAGGACTTAGTATTCTGATTTTACCTACTTAATTTTCTTCTGTTAATCATGCTGTCAAATCAAGCTTTTGTCCAGGGACTCAACTTTGTATAATTCCATTCAACCAGTATTGCCATGCCATAAGGGAGAATCAAAAGTGTTCTATTTTGGTGAAATGATACTTTGAATTTTTGTAGCGTTTACACAATTATCATTAAATTGGTAATTGTGATCTGTATTCAGGTAAATTGAATTTTATTTTCCTTAAGATATATGATTTGATAGATGCAATTATAATAAAGTATTCAAAATACGTGACAAATAAATTAAAATTTCAAACTATATAAAGGAGTATTGTCCATATCCCTAAGGCAACTCAAGAGGCATAAATAAGAAACATTACAAAATCTATATATTTTTTTGCGGTACGTGGGCCTCTCACCATTGTGGCCCCTCCCGTTGCGGAGCAGAGGCTCCGGACGCACAGGCTCAGCAGCCATGGCTCACGGGCCCAGCCGCTCCGCGGCATGTGGGATCTTCGCCGACAGGGGACGAACCCGTGACCCCTGCATCGGCAGGCGGACTCTCAACCACTGCACCACCAGGGAAGCCCCAAGAAATCTCTATTCTTGGTACAAATAGTTGTTTTTCTCTTCCCTTTCTTGTAAAAGTTACTGAAAACGTTCCACTATTGATGTCACCATTATTTTATTTTCTTCCACTATCTGTCATATTAAATCAGATTCTGATTCTTTATTTTAAAGTCGAGGTAATTACATTTGGGTGTAATTTTTTTTCCAAACCCCTCCCCAGAGGAGGGGCTAATTACCCAGGCAAGTTGATTTAACTCTCACCTCCTGATTCTTAAGTTTACAATTTATATCAATTGACGTTGGTGTGTAACACTCAAGTGAAAAAATTTTAGCATTTAAGAATGAAATCTTTTCTATATTGGTTTTGTTTTGTTTTGTTTTGTTTTTGCAGTACGCTGGCCTCTCATTGTTGTGGCCTCTCCCGTTGCGGAGCACAGGCTCCAAACGTGCAGCCTCAGCGGCCATGGCTCACGGGCCCAACCACTCTGTGGCATGTGGGATCCTCCCGGACCGGGGCACGAACCCGTGTCCCCTGCATCGGCAAGCGGACTCTCAACCACTGCGCCACCAGGGAAGCCCCCATGTATACTGTTTTACGTTAGAGTCTGGATTTCTAATTTTGGTTGTAAAGAGATTTGTATTGCGCCATCATGCAAAAAACTAAGTAATACATGTCATTAAAATTGTTTCAGATTTCAGATGCCACAGATGGTTAAGATTTCAGATGCCATATATAAAAATTGCTAAGAATTCTATTACCTTGATGAGCAATAAGACCAACCTCTTGTAAAATTTTCTACTTGCTTTTCAGACTAAAATGACCATTGGCAATAACCTACATTTGCATGCATGATTTCAAAATCTGTCTACCTATATTATGTAAAAATAATCATAAATTCTAAATTTTGATTGCTTTAAAAATGTCCAGTTAAATAAAATAGTACAAATGTCATTGAAAATAGTAGAAAAAAAATTTTTTTATTTAAGCATAACAAGTTTCTAGACCTTATTTATAGATTTGCAGATTAATTACTTGTTATATTCAGCCACTCACTCAGGTCTATAAATTATTTTTCTTATCTCCTCTACCATAGAACCACAGGCCTTTTGCATTTGCTGAATATAACATGTAATTTATACATGTTGGCACAAATAAATATTTATTTAATATATAATGAAGTGGAATATTTTGATATAAAGTTACAGGATTAAATGGATTTGATAATGATGTGGGATAATCAAATGCCCTGTTTCCACTCATTTTTGGAGATAGGCCAGAATTACACCATATTCTGAGAGCTAAATCCCAAAATCAGTGCTGAGTAAATATTTTTAAATTATCATGTGGCATAGTAACCTTCTTACTTATTTCTGTAAATGATTTGATGAAACTTCTAAACCTCGAATCAAGAGGAAACCTCAGGATAAGTATACGTGTTGTTTTGGAAATATGAATCCTGAGATTTAATATTTCTTATGCATCTTTTATAAATATTTATTCTCCTTTTAATTATTTAGTATTTGTTTTATTTTATAAGGTACTTTAATCTGTAAACAATTTTACACATATGAGTTAGATTTTGGAACCATATCTTTAATATATAATTAAATTACAGTCATTCATTAATATCACACAAAAATGAATAATATGTCTCTAGCTAAAGGAAATACATTGTATTTACCTTTTTAATATTGCAAACTCATTGCATATTTTCAAAGATCTTTTTCAGAACACAAACGCATTTGAAACTTTTCTCTAC
>NW_006772498.1:716490-763409 GCF_000442215.2 Lipotes vexillifer | reverse complement strand
TCCAGAATTTCAGACATCAGGATAATGGTCACTACATAGACAAAATCAGATGAAAGATGATTATTTTCCTATTTTCGTTTTGTTTTCTGCTATTTATTTTTTAATTGATTTTGGTACTCTGTATTCACCAGCTAAGTTAAAAGCAAGAATTAATTTTAAACTCACTTGTATCTATTTTTTTATAATTAAGTTTACTTTAACTCTAATAATGAATATATGCCTTTAAACAGAGTAATAAATGTCATAAAATATTTTCTTACATTTTGTTAGTTTATTAATACCAAAATTTATTAAGTGCATACAAAGACTGATAAGCATAATCTCTGATTATAAAAAGTGAAAAGTGAACAGATTCTGATATTATTATTAAGGTCTCTTCTGGAGTTTATTAGCTTATTAGGATTTTGAAAAATAAACATCTTATCCATCTTTAAGTATACAGCATACTAATAATTATTTATTCAATAACTACAAAATTATATATAGAAAGAATATAACTGTAACATAAATTGTTCATAGAAGGACTCATATTACCAAATAGATGTTATAGCTGTGACTGTAGAAGTCAGCAGCGTGAGTGTAGTTTCAGGAACAAACTTAAGGATCATTGCCATTCAAACCTTATTAAATAGCTATTTTTGACAGAAAAAAATGTTCTGAATAAAAGGTCCTGAATTCAGGGCTGATTCTGAGAAATTTACCATATTATTACTCATAATTTAAAAACTTTCCCAATGCTATAAGTACTCACAAAATCTTGTCTGGATGTCAATTTTAGGTGAGAGTTTTCAGCTTTAGCAGGCGGACAAGTGTGCCAGTGTTCCAACAATTTTACTGTGCAAAATCATACAGAAAATGAAACATGTTGCCAAAATTATTCCAGATCTCAAACAACTGGAAAGAGAGTAAAAATCAATAAAAGTCAAATATAGCCTGACAGACAAAATATATAGAAAAAAAGATTTGGAAGGTACATAAAACAGAGTGGGTTCAATGTAGGGTTTCTTATTGCTTAAAAAAGGAAATTGCAATGAAAAATTCTAGATAATATCCTTCCTTAGGAAATCAGTTTTATTTTAACTATACTTCTTTAACTGCTTATTATTCTACATTTTACTTTCCATTTAGGAATATAAACAATCTGTGATGATACCTAGACAGACAAGGAAAACATTATAATCACATTAAATGGGTGGGCTAATTCTAAAATACCAATTTTATACCTAATTTTCATAATTTGAGTTAAATGGAAATTCACAGAAAACTACAAAAAAGCATTACATTTATGGGACATAAGTCCCATCTGTAACTGCTACAGATAATAGAAGTATTAACTCTGCAAAACTTAAGTATAACTATTAACAAAAGGTTGTGACTCACAGTGTTAGAGCCAATAGTTTGAAAAATCCTTACAATTGACCAATTGATTTGAATGAGATGGATTAGCTTTGTCATAATTTTTATTTCACTATACTGATTAGACTATGGTATGCAACCTAAGTTCAGGATTATTTTTGTGCATTAGGCAGTATTTTCCTGCTAAGAAAGGTTTTGTTTGCCTCTCAAAGCACATATAAAGATAGAAATCCTCCATGAAGCCTTCTGAGAGTGTTTCTTTGAAGTTCTACAGTATATTTTTTTATTCTATGGGGGAAAATGTAGTTGCAAATTTTAAGAATTTAAAAAAGTCTTTTTTAGAAGTAATTTTACTGAATAAGAAGTGTAAACTATGTGTGAACTTTAGAACATCATTTCCTATACCCTCAATCCTGTCTAGTACATGTATATAAGATATCATTTCCCAAACTCACATAGCCCATGTATGGTTCTAGATCTTACATTTAACTAAACTCTGCTTGATTCTAATTCCGGTGCCTTGTATGACCATATTCAACTGCCTCATATGCAGGCTTAATTTGATTTGAATGTATCAAATTATTGTCATTAAAAAGCATATTTATTATTTTATTTATTTATTTCACTATGACAAATTATAGTCATTACAATTATGGCTAAGCATATATTTCTTTTTAAATTTTGTTTTGTATGTAAAAATGTTTCCTTATATCACAAATTTTAACATATTTAACTACTTACATGTAATATCTATAACATATTCAGTACAACTTTTACTCTAATTAAAGTGTCTTTATAAAAATATAATTTATCAATGTAACCATCAAACGAATCTGACATGTTTTGTGGTACTGAGTTATGTTAAGATTATTATACGCATGTTTACTGAAGGCCCAAAAAGAGCCACATGCTGGTTAATAAGTATCTCAGATTTGTATTTCAGTTTCCATTAATGGTAGCATATTTTAAATATTATGCTTCTTACAAATCCAAAGTCAACTAGACTAATTTCTAGCTACTTATTACATTTGAGTTACATCATTCAAATTTTGACATTATGTACAGGATCACTGATCTCTGTATATGGTTTGCAAGGGTTTTAAATAGAGTTTAAAAAGAAGTTATAGAGAAAAACACCAATTCATTAATCATTTTACCATGTGTTATTCAGGAGTGTTAACATTCTGTGTGTGTGGTGGGGTGCTGGGCGAGGGACAGAAAAAGTGAAGGAAGAGAGAAAAGTATTGCATGTGTAGATGTAGTATTGAATAGAAAATTGTTATAAAAATTTAAATTACAATTTATTGTAATTACTATTGTAATTACTATTGCATTGTATTACTATTTGAATATTTTTCATCACAGGCATGAGTTAATTTTATATAAAATAAATTTTCTTTGTAATTTCTTTAGTATAGTAAATGAATTTGTCAGTATGTGTAAACATCACACCCACAAGACACAACTTTATAAGGGCCACTTTATCATTACTACCTGAAGCTACAAGGCACACATGTATATGGCTGGTCCAGCAGTTAGAATGAGAAATGAGGAAATGGGAAAAGAGGAAATGGAAAAATCGCACACATATAATTCTTAAAGAAGATGAAGATTTTTCTTCTCTCTGTCCTATTGCTATTTGGTAAGGAAGGAGATACTGTAATAGCATATCATTTGAATAAGCAGAGAAGACACATCATATCCTTAAAACAGTAGCACTTAGTCTCGTCTTTGTTATCCATCTGCCTTCCAACCTGGTTCTAGGTTCATATTCTGGAAGTGAGAGTGCAGAATGTCATGCTCCAGTGGAGGGCAGCTTGATTTGTCCTCAACCAATCTATATGTCTGTCTATATTAGTGAGGTCTACAATGAGATATTTTCACATGTACATTAATTTAGGATATTCATACACATAAGGACACACAATTTTTATTCTTTCAAAATTGAAAGACTGGTGACAACCTTTATATGGTATTCAGTTATTTAGTTTGGGGGAAAAGAAACATGCAGTAGAGAAAGTTTCCCATTTATATTACACTGTGGTATCACTGCATGCACATGCACACTCACGTGCACACACACACACACACACATACACACAGTGGTGGAGCATAACTCTGTAGAGCCCATGTATAATATAATAAAATTGAAGATTTATTTTTAAACTATCAAGGCATATTAGTGTTAGATTAGACAACTCTATAATGTCACTGTTACAACTCTACCAAACTTGATAAACTAACCGTTTCTCTTTTGGTCAGAAATATCCTGGCCCCAAAGCAACTTGATCTGTTTGGCACAGTTTTACTTGTTAGAAATGTTTTGATATACCTATTTTTGGTGCTAGTGTCTTCACTCTAGAACCACACAAATAAATCTAATATCTATTTTTCATAAAATTCCCCAATATATGAAGTGACTTCTGATCTATTTAAATATAATAATAGTAATAATAAAGTTAAATGTATAATTTTAATTATCCCTAATTTTTTCAGATGCTAGCAACATCAATTTTTATTTTTAATTCCCTTAAATTCAGGATACTTTTATACTTTATATGGCACTCTACTTGTCAACATTTCTCTTACTAGAAAACACAATTGAATTTTGTGCTTGAAAATGTATTAGCAAGATACTCATATACACACGAATATGTGCACAACTTTGCACCTGACTTAAAATTGAACAGGTAGCACTTACAGTGAAACATTAAGTATAGCAACAGAAAACATGAACAGTGTGTGTGTTTTAATAGAGTGGATATGGTCTCATATATATTGTTACATAAAATGCCCCAAAATTTAGAGGCTTGAAGCAACCATTTTATTGTATATAATGTTTATTATGGCTAGACTCAGCAGTGGTCAACTGTGAGATTCTTTTGCTCCGTGTGGCATTGACTAAAGACATTCATTGGTAATCAGCTGGGAGATGGACTGTCCTAGTAAGTTCAAAATTGCTCCCCTTACGTGTCTGAAACCTTAGCAGAGAAGACATGAAAGCTGAATTAGTACTCTCCTATCAGAGGGCTTACATATGGAATTTTCTGCATGGTAAACTCAAGGTTGCTGGATCTCTTACATGGTTGCTCAGGGATCCCAGAGAGAGTGTTTCAAGAATTATTACTGCTCTTTTAGGTCCTGAGCTTGGAAACTGGTACAGAATCACTTCTTTCTCAGGACAGTCCCAAGTTTACTGACTGAGAGAGGCAGGGATATAAAGTCCCAGATATTTGGCCCTACTCTGACAACTCCCATGGGCACACACACTTGGCTTTCCACCAAGTGGAAAAGGCTTGGCTAAGGCTTTATGGAGCCTGGATCATACATTTTCTTCTTCCCCTACCCAGTACCTCTTTCTCCTTCTTCCTTTCATGGGTGTTGATACTGAGCAGACATCTTGCATCTCCCTACTAAGTGTCTGTTTTCATAGATCTTACGCTGCAGGAAGTACCAACTTGCAAGTTGGAGCTCCTCTCTAGCAACAATAACAAACTAAGGAAGATAATATTAAGTAAAGTTATTTGCCAATGCTGTAAAAATCTAGAAAGTATCAATAATCAATTACTGAATGCTCTACATACTTTTTGTAAAGCTTTAACCATTTGTGTCAAAGAAGTCATAAATAAACTGAGAGACATTTTCAATCCTGGATTGATTGATTCCATATCATAAAGATGGCAATTAATATCTAAAATATGTGAAAATAAGTCCAAGGTAAGCAAGTAAGTGGGGAAAATGACATTTTTAAATACAGTTCAAGACAAATGGAAGGTGTAATCACAATTCTAAAAAATAATCTTCTGGTTTGTGAAAACTCTTGTTTCTTTATTTATAAGGCCATTTCTGGATATATATTCCCAGAGAAACTCACATAAAGTTCATAAGCAGACGTGTACAAAGATTATTCTCGCATTATATTTACAAAGTCAGGGAGCTAGAGGCAATCTATGTACCATCACTAGGGGAACAGATAAAAGGAATAAGGCTACCTCATACACTGGAATAACTTGTGGCCTTCAGAATTAATGAAGTAAACATACATGTAACAACTTGCATATATCTTACAATATATTGTGCTTAATGTAAAAGAAACAGAATGAGACCTTACATAAAATATTTATGCAAATTAAAAACATACATAAATATATTCTTTAAAATGAATACATATGCAAAGACTGAGTTAAAACACACAAAAAAAGTGTATGCCTATCAGAAGGAAAATTGCCAGGGGATGGGAAATATGAGAGGCTTTGCCCAGATGGATGTGATGGCAATGAACAGAGGGGTACAAGTAATTAAATCTTATCAAAGTACAAAGCTAGCCAACCCACCAACCAACAAAATAATGCAAACCAAACAATATGCAAATTCAAATGTCAAAATTTAGTTATGTGATACTAGAAAATATAGAAAAAGAAAAAGATATTCCGGATCTATCCCATTTAAGTATTTAGAGTTCCGGTCACTGAAATTATTTTGGCAAAGGGATTAATACATGTCACCAAAAACCTGATTAAGGAGAAGACACTGCCTTTCATCTTACCTTTTCTCTTGAATTATTATTATTGTTTCAACATTTGAACCGTTTTTAGTATGTATTTTTGTTTAATAAGTTAGTCCTCAGGTAAATATTCCTGCATGAAACTGAATCATGCATCCTTAGGGATTTATTCTCTGTACCACTAACTGTGCTTCTGTCAACATTATTACAACAATATTGGTTACAAAAAGGAACTGTGGGAGTAGGAAATCTTGAAAGATTTGAAACATAAAGAAAAGTAATGTAATCAAAATAAAAACTGTATTGTTAAAGAAATACCCTGAAAGTTTTTTTTCCAGAGAACAAGTATTTTAAATCAATGAGTAAAGATTTAAATTATTTTTAAAGTTGTTATGGAAAATTCTGTACTTTCAATTAATAAGTATACCTATAAATATATTTTAAAACTTTCTTATAATAATTCATGATATATGATGCAAAGAAAATGTGTGTATGTGAATGTATTACCCCATTTACTTTGTAATTGTTTTGCAACATAATTGGCACTAAACTTATACTCTTTAAAATTTGATGATAATGAAGAGGATGTTATAAAGATTAAACAAATATAATGACTAGAAAACTGCAAACATCTATTATTAGTAAAAATAACATTAATAGTAATACAACAAAATAAAAATATACATTATGCAGCAAGGAAAATTATTAAAATCATAATGTGAAAAAACACGGTCTAAGTTGTTGAGGAAACAAAACTTTTAAACACAGTTCTAAAGGTGAAGAATCATGGTATGTCTGTCTTCAAGGAGTTTCCATGTGAATTTATATTTCAGTGGAAAACTGTTAGTTGTTTAAACAAAAATATTTGAGTGTTTGTCTCCTGCTGTGTTTGTGCTTCCATGCCTACATCAAGGTGTGTATTATTTTAAAATATGTCAATCAAATACTTGAATTCCAAATTTACACATAGTTTTTCTGATTTTTTTAAGAATAAAATCAGGTTAGAGAAGCAAGAACTACAATCCTGCAGCCTGTGGAACAAAAACCACATTCACAGAAAGATACACAAGATAAAAAGGCAGAGGGCTATGTACCAGATGAAGGAACAAGATAAAACCCCAGAAAAACAACTAAATGAACTGGAGATAGACAACCTTCCAGAGAAAGAATTCAGAATAATGATAGTGAAGATGATCCAGGACCTCGGAGAAAGAATGGAGGCAAAGTTCGAGAAGATGCAAGAAATGTTTAACAAAACCTAGAACAATTAAAGAACAAACAAACAGAGATGAACAATAAAATAACTGATATGAAAACTAGACTAGAAGGAATCAATAGCAGAATAACTGAGGCAGAACAATAGATAAGTGATCCGGAAGACAGAATGGTGGAATTCACTGCTGCAGAACAGAATAAAGAAAAAAGAATGAAAAGAAATGAAGACATCCTAAGAGACCTCTGGGACAACATGAAACGCAACAACATTCGCATTACAGGGGTCCCAGAAGGAGAAAAGAGAGAGAAAGGACCTGAGCAAATATTTGAAGACATTACAGTCAAAAACTTCCCTAACGTGGGAAAGGAAATAGCCACCCGAGTCCATGAAGCGCAGCGAGTCCCATACAGGATAAAACCAAGGAGAAACACACCAAGACACATAGTAATCAAATTGGCAAAAATTAAAGACAAACAAAAATTATTGAAAGCAGCAAAGGAAAAATGACAAATAACATACAAGGGAACTCCCATAAGTTTAACAGCTGATTTCTCAGCAGAAACACTACAAGCCAGAAGGGAGTGGCATGATATACATAAACTGATGAAAGGGAAGAAACTACAACCAAGATTACTCTACCTGGCAAGGATCTAATTCAGATTCGACGGAGAAATCTAAAGCTTTACAGACAAGCAAAAGCTAAGAGAATTCAGCACCACCAAACCAGCTCTACAACAAATGCTAAAGGAACTTCTATAAGTGGGAAACACAAGAGAAGAAAAGGATCTACAAAAACAAACCCAAAACAATTAAGTAAATGGTCATAGGAACATACACATCGATAATTACCTTAAACGTGAATGGCTTAAATGCTCCAACCAAAAGACACAGGCTTGCTGAATGGATACAAAAACAAGACCCATCTATATGCTGTCTACAAGAGACCCACTTCAGACCTAGGAACACATACAGACTGAAAGTGAGGGGATGGAAAAAGATATTCCATGCAAATGGAAATCAAAAGAAAGCTGGAGTAGCAATACTCATATCAGATACAATAGACTTTAAAATAAAGAATGTTACAAGACACAAGGAAGAACACTACATAATGATCAAGGAATCAATCTAAGAAGATATAACAATTATAAATACATATGCACCCAACATAGGAGCACCACAATACATAAAGCAACTGCTAACAGCTATAAAAGAGGAAATCGACAGTAACACAATAATAGTGGCGGACATTAACACCTCACTTACACCAATGGACAGATCATCCAAAATGAAAATAAATAAGGAAACACAAGCTTTAAATGACACAACAGACCAGATAGACTTAACTGGTATTTATAGGACATTCCAACAAAAAACAGCAGATTACACTTTCTTCTCAAGTATGCATGGAACATTCTCCAGGGTAGATCACATCTTCGGTCACAAATCAAGCCTCAGTAAATTTAAGAAAGTTGAAATCATATCAAGCATCTTTTCTGACCACAACGCTGACATTAGAACTGAATTACAGGGAAAAAATGTAAAAAACACAAACACACGGAGGCTAAACAATACATTACCTAATAACCAAGAGATCACTGAAGAAATCAAAGAGGAAATAAAAAAATACCTAGAGACAAATGACAATAAAAACACGATGATCCAAAACTTATGGGATGCAGCAGAAGCAGTTCTAAGAGGGAAGTTTATAGCCATACAAGCCTACCTCAAGAAACAAGAAAAATCTAACCTTACACCTAAAGGAACTAGAGAAAGAAGAACAAAGAACACCCAAACTTAGCAGAAGGAAAGAAAGCATAAAGATCAGAGTAGAAATAAATGAAACAGAAACAAAAGAAAACAATAGCAAAGATCAATAAAACTAAAAGCTGGTTATTTGAGAAGATAAACAAAATTGATAAACTAGCCAGACGCATCAAAAAAAAGAGGGAGAGGACTCAAATCATAAAATTAGAAATGAAAAAGGAGAAGTTACAACAGACACCGCAGAAATACAAAGCATCCTAAGAGACTACTACAAGCAACTCTATGCCAATAAAATGGACAACCTGAAAGAAAAGAACAAATTCTTAGAAAGGTATAACCTTCCAAGACTGAACCAGGAAGAAATAGAAAATATGAACAGAACAATCACAAGTAATGAAACTGTGATTAAAAATTCCAACAAACAAAAGTCCAGGACCAGATGGCTTCACAGGTGAGTTCTACCAAACATTTAGAGAAGAGCTAACACCCATCCTTCTCAAACTCTTGCAAAAAATTGCAGAGGAAGGAACACTCCCAAACTCATTCTATGAGGCCACCATCACCCTGATACCGAAACCAGACAAAGATACTACAAAAAAAGAAAATTACAGACCAATATCACTGATGAATATAGATGCAAAAATTCTCAACAAAATACTAGCAAACAGAATCCAACAACACATTAAAAGGATCACACACCATGATCAAGTGGGATTTATCCCAGGGATGCAAGGATTCTTCAATATACGCAAATCAATCAATGTGATACACCATACTAACAAAGTGAAGAAGAAACACCATATGATCATCTCAATGGATGCAGAAAAAGCTTTTGACAAAATTCAACACTGATTTATGATAAAAACTCTCCAGAAAGTGGGCATAGAGGGAACCTACCTCAACATAATAAAGGCCACATATGACAAACCCACAGCAAACATCATTCTCAATGGTGAAAAACTGAAAGCATTTCCTCTAAGATCAGGAATAAGACAAGGATGTCCACTCTCACCACTATTATTCAACATAGTTTTGGAAGTCCTAGCCATGGCAATCAGAGAAGAAAAAGAAAAAAAAAGGAGTACAAATTGGAAAAGAAGTAAAACTGTCACTGTTTGCAGATGACATGATACTATACATAGAGAATCTTAAAGATGCCACCAGAAAACTACTAGAGCTAATCAATGAATTTGGTAAAGTTGCAGGACACAAAATTAATGCACAGAAATCTCTGGCATTCCTATACACTAATGATGAAAAATCTGAAAGAGAAATTAAGGAAACACTCCCATTTACCACTGTAACAAAAAGCATAAAATACCTAGGAATAAACCTACCTAGGCAGAGAAAAGACCTGTATGCAGAAAACTATAAGACACTGATGAAAGAAATGAAAGATGATACAAACAGATGGAGAGATATACATGTACTTGGATTGGAAGAACCAATATTGTGAAAATGACTATACTATCCAAAGCAATCTACAGATTCAATGCAATCCCTATCAAATTACCAATGGCATTTTTTATGGAACTAGAACAAAAAACTCTTAAAATTTGTTTGGAGACACAAAAGACCCCAAATAGCCAAAGCAGTCTTGAGGGACAAAAACTGAGCTGAAGAAATCAGACTCTGTGACTTCAGACTATACTACAATGCTACAGTAATCAAGACAATATGGTACTGGCACAAAAAGAGAAACATAGATCAATGGAACTAGAAAGCCCAGAGATAAACCCACGCACCTATGGTCAAACTAATGTATGACAAAGGAGGCAAGGATATACAATGGAGAAAAGACAGCCGCTTCAATAAGTGGTGCTGGGTAAACTGGACAGCTACATGTAAAAGAATGAAATTAGAACACTTCCTAACACCGTACACAAAAATAAACTCAAAACGGATTAGAGACCTAAATGTAAGACCAGACACTATAAAACTCTTAGAGGAAAACATAGGAAGAACACTCTTTGACATTTATCACAGCAAGATCTTTTTTGATCCACCTCCTAGAGTAATATAAATAAAAACAAAAATAAACAAATGGGACCTAATGAAACTTCAAAGCTTTTGCACAGCAATGGAAACCATAAACAAGACAAAAAGACAACCCTCAGAATGGGAGAAAATATTTTCAAATGAATTAACAAAGGATTAATCTGCAAAACATATAAACAGTTCATGCAGCTCAACATTAAAAAAACAAACAGGGCTTCCCTGGTGGTGCAGTGGTTAAGAGTCTGCCTGCCAATGCGGTAACATAGGTTCGTGCCCCGGTCTGGGAAGATCCCACATGCTGCGGAGTGGCTGGGCCCCATGAGCCATGGCCGCTGAGCCTGCGCATCCGGAGGCTGTGCTCTGCAATGGGAGAGGCCACAACAGTGAGAGGCCCGCATACTGCAACAACAACAAAAAAAACAACAACAACAACCTAATCCAAAAATGGGTAGAAGACCTAAATAGACATTTCTCCAAAGAAGACATACAGATGGCCAAGAAGCACATGAAAAGCTGCTCAACATCCCTAATTATTAGAGAAATGCAAATCAAAGCTACAATGAGATATCCCCTCACACCACTTAGAATGGGCATCATCAGAAAGTCTACAAACAACAAATACTGGAGATGGTGTGGAAAAAAGGGAACCCTCCTGCACTCTTGGTAGGAATGTAAATTGATACAGCCACTTTGGAGAACAGTATGGAGGTTCCTTAAAAAACTAAAAATAGAATTACCATATGATCCAGCAATCCCACTACTGGGCATATACCCAGAGGAAACCATAATTCAAAAAGACACATGCACCCCAATATTCACTGCAGCACTATTTACAATAGCCAGGTCATGGAAGCAACATAAATGCCCACTGACAGACGAATGGATAAAGAAGATGTGGTGTATATATATACAATGGAATATTACTGAGGCATAAAAAGGAACAAAATTGGGTCATTTGTTGAAATGTTGATGGATCTAGAGACTGTCATACAGAGTGAAGTAAGTCAGAAAGAGAAAAGTAAATATTGTATATTAACACATATGTGTGGCATCTAGAAAAATGGTACAGGTGAACCAGTTTGCAAGACAGAAATAGAGACACAGATGTAGAGAGCAAACATATGGACACTAAGGGGGAAAAGTGGGAGGGGAGGGGTAGTGGTGGTGGTGGTGGGATGAATTGGGAGATTGGGATTGACATGTATACACTAATGTGTATAAAAGTGATGACTAATAAGAACCTGCTGTATAAAAAAATAAAATTCAAAAATTGAAAAAAAAAGGAACACACATAACATCATAACTATAAATTTTAAAGAAATCTGCAGTATCACCTAGTTCTAGCCATCATTTTATGGCTGAGAAAATAAAAGGCAAAAACGTTTAAAAAAAATCTGGTTAGACTGTGTGCATTTTTGCTAACTTTTTTAAAAACTCAAATTATAATTTTCAATAAAAGAAGGAAACATCAATTGGGACAGTCATAGAAAACCCTGATTCCTATAATGCTGTTTGTTCAGAAAGATAAAATCTTTCCAATATATTTCTCTCATATTTTGGAAGAAGAATGAAACCATTTTCTATTTTTAAATATGCTGGTATATTTAACAACTTAAAGTATCAAAGTTGTAAAATCAAATTCAATGACACACACTGTAGAGCGGTAACGAAAATACAGCTCTTCACCTACTGGCTCAAGATAAAAGGCAATTTAAACAGCATAAACCTACATACTAACACAATAACAAATATATTTAGATGTATTTATGTGGATTTTCCAAGGGTTGTTTTAGACTCTTTTTCATTTCTTTTTTAAACAGGAGAATTAGAGATTATGCATTAAGTATGTGTTCACATATAATTGAGTTCATCACATCAGGATTTTCAGGGCTAAATCCCATACTTATGGGAGAGTGCTCCACTTTAATCCATTTGAAATGTTGAATCAAAATATGTAATTAAATATGCTCAGTGTGAGGGATGAATACTGTATCTTTTGGATGTCACTTCTTAACAGCATGAGAGCAATCCTTCATTTTCTGCAGTCATAACTCAACTTGACGATATCTATGTCATCTTCTCTTACATCGTGGGAATGCACATTTGGAGGCATGTTGACTAACATGGTAGCATGAATAAACACCGCCAAGCTAGACTTTATAAAATATGTCAGAATATCTACCTGAAATTTTGGCATAAAATTATTTAGTTGACGCATCTAAAGGTCAAGCAAAATTTCATGAATGCATAAAAGAAACAAATACAGCAGGAGAAAATCACTGGGAATTCTTATTATTTAAATTATCAGAAGCAGACAATGTATGAAGCATCTTATTGGATAAGATATAAAATGTAATAACTATTTAATTAACATTTTCTGTCCCAAATTAGAACTAAAATAATATAATGTTGACTTGTGTATTTAGGAGACAAGTAGTCTGAATTTCAAAAAACTACTCCTACTATTAATATGAATGTGATGAGAATAAAGTAATTGGCTAATAATGCTTATTTTGTAGCTATTTGTACGTCCTTTGATATTCGCTTTTACAGTCTTAGGCATGTTGGCGACTCTTATGTGTCAGATCACATCTGGTAGGCATTTTTGTTTTTGTTTTTGTTTTTTGTTTTTGCGGTATGCGGGCCTCTCACTGTTGTGGCCTCTCCCGTTGCGGAGCACAGGCTCCGAACGCGCAGGCTCAGCGGCCATGGCTCACGGGCCCAGCCGCTCCGCGGCATGTGGGATCTTCCCGGACTGGGGCACGAACCCGTGTCCCCTGCATCGGCAGGCAGACTCTCAACCACTGCGTCACCAGGGAAGCCCTGGTAGGCATTTCTGAATCCAGGAAAGTTATATTAAATATAGCAAACAATTATATAGCTTTAAAGGTCAAAATCTAAAAACGTCCTAATTATATGATAAATTATTTTTATTATCAAACTTCACTACTTCCTTTCTAGTTCATTTATATATTAAAATTAGTGAAGTCATGCTTACACCCTAACAATTATATAACTGAAATTGAATTATAGGCTAAATTTGCTGATATAATTTACAATGTTATTGTACATTCAGATTATCTTAATCAGCTAGAAATGGCATATCTGTCTTGCACTGTTCTAGTATTTGGTAATGGAAGACGATAGCAAATATGCTGTATTTCTTTTTCACTTTTCATTCCATAGTTCCTCTTTATGCTTTAGTAATCTGCTATATCCTCTGGTAGTCTAACTTGTCCTTATTGCCTTAAAGGGTTTACATATGTGAGTTGGTAATTAGAAAACATGAGGAAAATAATTTTGGGTTTTAAAAAATTTTTTCTCTAGCTCCCTCCCTTCTGTGCTTCTGCAAGTTAGTCGCCTCCCTCTACTAAAAGCTATAGTTCTTGTCAGGAACAGTCTCTTGCAAATACCATTACTCTCTTTGTGTTCCAGTAAAAGTTCCTTCTCTTTTCCCCTCCATGCGGCTAGCTCAAGGATGCTTCAACATTATTCTTAACCATCCATGCAATTTTCAAGATAGTCTTTCCATTAAACTCTCCTTATGTGATTATGCCACCTGTTTCCAGTCAAAGCAAAACAGAACAAAAAAAACCCCCACAGTAATTGATAATGTAGCCCCAGAAACAGCCCCTGAACATGGGATCCTGGGCTCAAGTTAGTCACATATTTAAGGCAAAAGAAGACTGCTTTCTTGTTGGAAGAAATGAGACAATGGAATTCTAAGGAAGATAGAATAAGTTATCAGTGTACAGTTCTTCACGCAAGGGGTGAAGGGCAGGTCTAGGGCAAGACATGGTGTATCTCATAGCTGTGGAACATCAGTGCTATGGTAACCATAGTAACTATAGGCTTATATGATCACTAGACTGCTTTTGACAAATCTTCAGTGTTTACAGAGCAAAAGACAAATTTAAAGAGCTTAAATGTCCAATAGACAGCACAACTGGAAAATCAGAAATCCTTTATGGCAACTTTAAAGCAAGTCCCTCATCTCATATTTATAGAAAAAAACAAGTTGAAGACTGAGCCCGGAACATGATTGAATGCAGTGTCTCAGTGTAAGGTAAAGGCATTTGAGGGTAAGACATGAAATCCAGAATATTTGCAGAATTTTGCACACTTATGGATGAATTTGAGAATTTTAAACCTCTAAATCCTGATTCTTTGCCAACAGAGGCAGCCACTCATCCCAACTTAAGGGACTTGCCTTCTCTTGTATAAGCTCCTTAGAATAACTCCACCAAACGTACGACAAAGGAATGAGTGTCTTCAGAACCTGTAACAGATCACTCCTCATATTCTCCATAAATATAACAATAGTTACATTCCAGCATAGCCCAGATGGAGACACTTAAGGCCTTATCCAGGAGGACATAGCCTGACAGTGAACATTTCACAAGGTATCACCAATTTATGTGAGCAAAGGTGTATACGATATGCAAATACATTCTGAGAATGTTAACAACAAGGAAGATGAATTATAAGACTTGATTGGCATAAGTGTACTGATAAAGGGGAACTTTGCCAGATATAATATATGACTGGGAGGAATATTAACAGTCTGCTAACTTGGTAAATGAGACTCAGTAATGGTCTAGAGATAATAAAGTTGAAATGCTGAACTTCCCTGCCATACCATATGGGACAGAATCTGAAAGCTCAGGGAAACAGCAATGTTGGAATGAACATAATTATTATGTGCAACCCATTTATCTAGTCCAAATTGGTGACTACGGGAATTAAATGATAAATTAGGATGGTCTGTTGTTCTGGAACTATGGGACACTTAAACAAGTGAGGGTATAGATTCAGTAAAATAAGGCTTGTAAAATGTTCCAATATCAGGAACCCTCATTTTGATTAATACCTAGGGAAGGAATTTAGAATATAATATGGACATGTTTCAGTCATCTTTGACTGTTAAGGAATCTAACATACTAAATACACACACAAATGTCTGTGTGTCATGTATCTATATTTATGTTTTTGTTTATCTTGATCAATTAATCTAACAAAGTGTATATTACTCCATAACAGAAAAACTTTCTATTATATGTTATCTATTTTGTTACCATCACTGCTTATGCATTAACTTCTCATTTTATGCATGATGACACTGAAGTACACTGATATCAGAATGTAGTAAATGACCAGCATTAAAATATATCCAATTGATATTTAGCACCTATTATGACTTAAGCACTAGGCTAGATAATGGGAAAAGAGAGGCAAACATGCTCACAAATTATTGATAATCTAAAAAACAGTCAATTTCCATTCAGTGTAACAACTGAGTTGATAGAGCTGGTTTTAACGTTTACAGAAGAAAGACAATGGAGATTTGGAAAGGACTTCTAGAGAAATTAAGATCAACAGTGAAGAACTTAAAGAAAGGTGTAAGGTTGAGAATCTCATAGGCAAGTAACTATGTGCCCAGAATAATGATATGTAACAGGGAGGGAACTGAAAATATTTCAGTATAGTTGGATCTTAAAGTGTGACATGGTTAAGAGATGAGGTTAAAGAAAAAAACAGGGGCCTGATAATGAACAAGAAAATAGTGTTTGATTCTTACTTTGTATATAATGGTAATTGAATAATTTTAAGAAAAAAAATAATAAAATGTGATTTCTGCTTTTGAATGATTACAGTTATAAAGATAATTCAAGGCATAGGACATAAAATTGAGTATGTACAAGACAGATAGCAGAACAGATGAAGAGGGCTTGAAAATATCCAGAGAGATCGATAGATCGACAGAACAGTGATAACCCTTTAGATCTAAGTAGTGGTTAATTTATAATAAAATAATAAAATGAACATATTCCATTTATCAGTGTATTATTAGTAACCCTTCTCTATGTTATCCTTGAACATCTAATCTTCACCTAATTTGAACACATGGGAATTACTTTCAGTTAGATAGACAGATTTGACTATATCATTCTCTGTAAAAAAAATTATTTCTTATCTCAAGAGGTTGTATCTTGTTGGGTGATAACATAGATTTTGTATTTAATCATTATTATAATATTTTCTGCTCAATCATGTAGCATAACTAGATGATACCACTCTATTTCAATTTTTACAATACTTTTTTTATGTCACACTTCATTTAAAAACTTGATTAAATCTGAAGCCCTAAGTTTCAAAAAAAAATATTTTCATTTTTATGGGGAAAGAATATCTAAACATCCTCATCTAAAACAGATTTCCAAGCCATTAGGTTTTATAAATAACTATTCAGACCCCTGTAGTTAAAGAAAACCATTAAACTTTAACTCAAAGTGAATTAGTGTTTTGGCATATTACGATGGTTGTTTTTGAAGATTCAATTATCTATGTAAAACTCTATGTGAATGAAAAGCAAACATATTCTACCCCTGTGTTTTAGCCTTTATGCTTTTAAGGACAGTTATCATTACAATTCAAAATATTTCTCAGAAGTGAAACGTTACTATAGATTCAATAGTTCATGTAAACTTATAATGAATTATCTTCATTTTCTACAAAAAATCTTTGTTATCATGTTCTTGAGGAAAGCAAACACATTAATTTGCCATATTTTCATTGTTTCTGTAATCTCTTCTCATCAGCTCATGGGCTTAAACTCAAATTATACCTGAACTGAAGGAACCATTTTGTTGAAAGTTCACTCTGCAATGTAGCAACGGAAGTTGCTGTAGCAGGCGGTTAAGATGATGAATAGTTTTGTGTTGTTGTTTTTGTTTTATTTTGTTTGTTTAACTGGAAGAAACTTTGAGGTTATTTAGTCATCTTCCTCTTTTTCTATTTAGGTAAATAAGGAACAAAATGACTCTCTTGCTCATTTTATAACACACAGGTAGTTTGTGTCATATTTATGATTGTGATTCAGGTATTCTGACCTTATTCAATGCTTTGTTTCATTAGTTTTTAAGAAAAGTTTCTTCATATTTTACCCGGAATACCACATTCTTTCAGCCTTGTCAGTATCAAACTGCTACTATGTGGTTGAACTAAGACTTAGTTATAAAAGAGAAATAAATTAAAATTAAGCTCTGACAATTTTCTAGAGTTTCTTTCTATTTGAGTGGAAGAACAAAATTAAACATTGACCCATTTTTATCATGCCCAAAATTTCCTTTATACCTCATTGCCAATCATCAGCCACATTGTCAGAAATGTGCCAAAGATTCCAGAACCACTCATGTAGCATTTCACCACAAGACGTACTGTTTAAGTCATGCATTAAATCTTGATATGTCAGAGCTCTAACCTTAAATCCATTTTGTACTTAGCTGTCTGTGAGTGACAGGGCTAATTGGTTCACTCTCTTATATAAGGTTACTTTGCAGTAGTCAGATGATGGATTTCTGAAATGTCAAGCTGACAGAGTTAGTTCTTCAGTTTTTACCCTCCCATAGTTTTTGAAGGTATTCTTAAACATTCATATAAAGGGGCACAAGCCTCTTTGTTTAAACATCAGTAACGTGGGTGCCTCTGAGTTTTAACCTACTTGAGATATCCTGAATTAGAATATATCAAAATGATCTAAAACGTTGACAATGTATATAGTATGCTAAATAATGAGCTGAACACTCAAAATAGCAGTAAAACTGTTATTTGAAATGCTTCACAAATGTACAAACCAGACTCTATCATACGCACCATGTTTACTGAATTCAGTCTATGTGAAGAGACATATTATTATGTTCCCCCCGCAGTTTTCAAATTTGTGTAGCCATTTCACTGAAAATTTAAAGATTCATAAGCATCCTTAGAGAACAATAATAAGAAAAGAGCCTAAGGATAAAAAGAAAAAAAAAGTCTTAATCCGCTCAGACTGCTATAGCCAAATACTGTAGGTAGGGTGATTTGTAAACAACAGAAGTGTATTTTTCACAGTTCAGGAAGCTGGGAAGTTGATCAAGGCACTGGCACTTTTGATATCTGGTGAGAGCCTGCTTCCTGATTCAGTCTTTTCACTGCGTCCTCACATGTGTTCTCACTGAGAAGTCAAGGGACCTCTCCGTGGTGACATTTATAATTGCATTAATCCCATTCATGAAGGCTCCACCCTTATGACCTAAAAACCTACCAAAGACCCCACCTCCTAATACCATCACATTAAGGATTAGGTCTCAACATGTGAATTCTGAGGAGACAGAAACATTTGGTCTATAGCACCAAAAAAAAAACAAGAAAACAAATGCCTTAAATCTACAAATCTCTATAGATCATTTTCTTAAGATGGTTTAAAAAACTTTTTACTTTATGAAGCTTCTCATCAACATTTGCATGTATTGTTTAGAAAAGCTACTTAAGGGTGTTTGGTCACATGTATTTCTTCATATTTTTAACTTTTTAATACATTTCTACCCAATATTAATAAAATAATATTTGTTTAATTGAGCAATACTTATATACCTGATATTTTTTATAATCTTTACCAGTATATACATGGTATATGTGTATGTAAATGTATATACATACATATTGTGTGTGTGTGTGTGTGTGTGTGTATATATATAAAAATATATATAGTCATTGAATCTTCACAACAACTTTGGAAGGAAGACATATATGTTGTCCCATTTTGCAGTAGCTGAATTTGCAGGCTAAATAAACATTAGCATTGTGATTTTAGACCATATGTTATTAAAAACTCTGATATTATGCAAAGCCAAGCCAATGGTCTTACAGTAGCACTAATAATAATTAACTTCAAATAACTGAATATTTACTCTGCAGCAAAACATTATTTTGCTTAACAGTAAAATTATAAAATGTTTTTAGTAATATTTTTAAATTCAAATTAATTTTAATAAATATTTTGAGATTTTAAATAAAATGGTGAAGTAAAGCAATCAATGTGATGTTACAAAATTTTACAAATTATTTGTAGAGTTACTGCTTAAAAGCTGTTAAATTTACTGTCATATTGTGATTTATAGGAAAATATATATATTTTTGGTCTTCATCTACAGTTCCTGGCTTACGGCTCCCAAAACTCTTCAGATTTCCTAAGCAACAGAGCAGTGGGATAATATTTGGTCTCTAGTCTTCGGTTGCTAAAAACACTTCAGGAAAAGTGACTTTTGGGTCCCACCCAAGGGTGGGAGCTGGCTGCCAGAAGAACCAACCATGTGATTAGAAGGTTGAAGCTTTCAGTCCCACATGTGACCTCTGGGGAGGAGAGGGCAGCTGGAGGTTGAATCAGTTCCTAACAATTTAATCAATCATGCCTATATAATGAACCCTTCATAAAAACCCGAAAGGACAGGGTTCAGAGAGCTTCTGGACTGGTGAACACATGGAGATTTGGGGAGAGTGGCAAGCTCAGAGAGAGTTTGGAAGCTCTGTGCCCTTTCCCCATACCTCGCCCTATGCAATTTTTTTAATCAGTAGAAGTAAATTTTTAATGGCTGATTAATTATCTCTATATTTTTATCGCAATATGGTACTCATTTAAGCACTTAAAAATGGAAGGTGTACAAAGATTAAGACATAATACATACATCTCTTCCGTCTGGATGCTCATCTTTATATCTTTATCATATCATTTTTTTTTTTAATAAACTAGTAACTCAGTAAGTAAAATGTTTCTCTAAGTTCTGTTAGCCATTCTAGAAAATTAATGGAACCCAAGGAGGGGGTTATTGGAACCTACACTTTGTAGCTGGTTAGTCAGAAGCACAGGTAAAAACCTGCGCTTGTGACTGGCAACTGAAGTGAAGGATGGTTCTTTCTGTGGGACTGAGCCCTCTAAAGACCTGTAGAATCTGATTCTATCTCCAGGTTGAATTCTCAACACCCCACTGGTGTCCAAGAATTGCTTGTTGGTGTGAGGAAGCCTCCACACATTCACATTGGAATTGCATCCAGGAACCCATTTGGAATTACATAAGCAGTGTCTTTCTTTTCTGATAAAATGAAAGAGCTAGATGAGGTCACTTACATTGACGGGGTTTTGGGTTTTTTTCCCCTATTTTTTAATCACATTTTATTGAGATGAATTAGGGTAGTTCTTTTCTTGAAAAAAGAATCATCTCACAGCAACTTTTATGGTTTTAATAACACATACATTTGAATATAAGGTGACTGAATAGAACAGGGAATCCCTTATCTTCCAACAAAAAGATGCCCCCCCAATTTTTTGTCCAACTTAGATATATCATTTTGGGTTGCAGATAAGATGGAAAAAATATTATATAGGTTAAGTATTCATTATATGTGTTTCGTATTTGTTAATCTGTTAACCAAGAAATGATCTTTTCATCACTGTATTCACATTTAATGAATGTTATTTAAATTTTAAATTCACTTTTGACATTGGAGACACATGTAAAATCATCCATCAGGTTACAGCAAATTATCTTTCCTTCTTGCTAAATTGTTTGAGATGCAGCATTTTGTTAAGAAAGTTAGGTGAATTTATTTTTTTAAACAGCTTGGTTGGAGGTAAATTGACATATAATCATTGTGTACGTTTAAGACTTTGATAAACAGTGTAAAATGATCACTGCAATCAAGTTAATTAATATATCCATCACTCCCACAGTTACCCGTGTGTGTGTGTGTGTGTGCGTGTGTGTATGGTGAGAGGACTCAATTTAAGTTCGACCTTCTTAGCAAATTTCAAGTATACAATACAGTATTGTTAAGTAGAGTCACCATGCTGTGCATTACATCTCAAGAACTTATTCATCTTGCATAAATGAAACTTTGTACTATTGACCAACATCACAGTACTTCCTCTCCCCAGCCCACTGCATACCATTCTATTTTCTTTTCTATGAATTTGACTATTTGAGATGCCACATAAAAGTGAGATCATTCAATATTTATCTTTCTACGTCTAACTTATTTCACTTAGCATATTCTCCAGGTTCATTCATGTTGTTGCAAATAGGATTACCTCCTTTCATAAGGCTGAATAATATTCCATTATATGTACACTGAATTTTATTTCCTCACTCATCCATGGAAAAATCTTTAGATTGTTTCCATATCTTGACTATATTGAATTACTGTGGAGGAAATTATTCTACATATGGAATGCATTGTTAATATTTTGTAACAGCAATACACTGTAAAACCTCAGGCAAAATATTTATCCTTATGGACATTAGTCTCCTTATCTATAAAATTAGGTAATGGACAAATTATATTAAATGACTTTTCAACTGTAAATGTCCCTATGTTTTTAAATATATCATTTAATGAATACTATTTGAGAAATAACCAATGAACACAGCGACAAGAGTCAGTTCTGTCCTCTAAAATTTAACTTGATTTAATTTCCTTACTTAAAAAGTCATTTCCAATTATGCATTTTTTCTTTTTTTGTACTGATGTTAAATTATTCAAATAAAATATATTCATGGTACAATGAAGTTTTGAATATGGTTATATGATGGGGAAAGTTACATACACATTTTAGTCAACTTGTTACCTAAATCTTTAGGAAATTAGATTGGTATATCCTTGGAAATATGAATTGTTTCTTGTTTTAGCTCAGACTCTTCAAGAAAAGCTATTGCTTTATTCTTTTTTTTTTTTTTTTTTTTTTTTTTTGCGGTAGGCGGGCCTCTCACTGTTGTGGCCTCTCCCGTTGCGGAGCACAGGCTCCGGACGCGCAGGCTCAGCAGCCATGGCTCACGGGCCCAGCCACTCCACGGCATGTGGGATCTTCCCAGACCGGGGCTCGAACCCGTGTCCCCTGCATCGGCAGGCGGACTCTCAACCACTGCGCCACCAGAGAAGCCCCTATTGCTTTATTCTTTTCAGTTCTTAATCGTTTGTTTTTGTTTTGCTTTATTTTTTATTGTCATTTTTTGTCATTGCTTACTTTTTTTTCTTTTGTTTTCCATCTATTTTAGGTTTTTTAAAGATTATTTCAATATTTACAGTCAAGCGCATTCTAAAACTACATGTTTGGGTTTTATATTTCATGTTTGCTAAAATATGATAAGTTATGAGAATACACAATCCTATACAGTATTTATTTTTATTAAAATTCCCTTGTTTGAAATTGGCTCAGTGGTTCGGTCTTCATACATTATGTTACTTTGGTCTGAAAGGATTATACATTTTTCTAGATATTTCTCCTTTCTGCCTTTACTATACAGGTAGAATAAATTTATCCTTATAGTATTTGCTTTCTGTTTTTACTGTTTCTTAGAAATATGTGTGGCACCAAAAAATCACATGCTGGCTTGTGGTTAAGCCAAGAACATAATTAAGTCATTGGATTTTTAACCTCATGATTTCTCTGCTGTATGGTATTTTCCTTTGAGTTTGCTTTTAAACACTAAGTGAAAAAGCACTTTTCCAATATTGAGTAAACTTTTCTACTCCAAAAAACATTACTTCAAGAAATTATATTTTTGCTTTCAGCTTCTTAGGGAATGAAAGAAACTGGTGAAGAAAAAGGAAGAGAGATGTTTTACAAAAGTTATAAAACACAATATTTGACAATTGAGTCTTAATTCTTGAGTGCAGAGAATTAGATTCTCATAAACTTCCTCAACTGTTACAAAAGGCAGGATGGTAAAAGTTCTGGCGGTTCTAAGTTTATATGAAGGACACCACTGACAATCTCATATAGGTGACATGTTTCAAACCACTAATCTTGCAACATGTTAGTGGCATACAGTAAAGAACAATAACATTCCTTGACTCAATCTTACTAGTAAGTAGCATGTTTCTGGTAACCAATAGTCATGAATAATTGTTCCAAAATCATCAGGATTGTACATTTCACAACAGCAGCTACCAAGTCTAGGTTATCTAATAACTACTAATTGAGTAAGGCCAAATACTACTAAACATGTCTATCAATAAATGACTTTACTTTTTTAAGAAAATGGCTATCCATGGAAGATGAGTTTACTAATTACTTTCCCATTAGCAATTTGATTTGGCTGTTTCTTGGGCTTCCACTTTTTAGTGAATGCTCTTCAAGTGCATTGATTGGTTTCTCAGTTTGTTATATTCAGTCTCCAACTGCTTATGCTCACTAAATTATACTTTTAATCTTAGAGTAAGCTTTATCATCTTTTCGGTTTAAGAAGTTATTGGATGAATGATAATATCTTAAATTTCATCATGAACTCTCATTTATATTATGCATCCAATAGTCAGAGCACATTGGGGAAGTTACTTCTGGCTACTCTTGATCAGTACAAACAAGTGGAAATATAACTGATCCAAATATGTAATTTTAACTTTGCTAGTAGTCATATTTAAAAGCTAAAATGAAATAGGTGAAATCAATTAGTCATGTATTAGTCATGTATTTTATTTAACCTCATTATCCAAAATATTATCCTTTCAAGATGTAATCAATATAAAATAATTAATGAGAGTTTTCATTCCTTATTTTTTGTCCTGTCTTTGAAATCCAGTGTATGCTTTATAGTTAAGTACTTTTCAATTTAGACTAGTTACTTTTTAAATGCCCGATAACCATGTGACTAGTACTTGACATATTGGGCACTTCAGGTCCTGCTTAATGATAAAATTCTAGGTGATTACAACACATTAATTCCAATGCTCAAGATGATATGCACCCAAATGGTACTGCTTTGAAGCTTCCTTTCCTCAGCATTGTATGAAATTAAACAGAAAATCCTGTCACCAAAGCCTTCATAACTGTTGTAGCTTATTAGAGTGCTGAGTTTTGAAAGGATGGCAGGCATAGTGAGAAACAGATCATCATCTAGTCCCCTTTCATAACATTCCTCTCGAGCCCTCTTCTTTTCTTGGAGTATCACAGCCATGGTAGTTGATATAAATATGTTCCCCTCTTTTATTCCACAGAGCACTTTTAACATCACTCTTCTCTTATTCTTTTTCTTCTGTTCTGGCTACAAGCTGCTTTCAAAGAAAGTCCACTCTTTTAATGTGATGCTGACTCCTTCTATGAACACCCTGCTGGAAATGAAATCTATCTTTTTCTACTTTTGTCATAAGAAATGCTAGTGAATAAAAATCTCTATAAACATGGCATTCAAAAAATTCTGTGAACTGTTCATTTATATGAGATATTTTACTTATTTCCCATACTAATTTAAGAAAATATAATAACATTAATTATTTCAAATGAAATACTGTTATTTAAAAAATATCTATTCCAGGTTTTTTTTTTTTGGAACAAGTATACTAATTTGAAAAATACAATCAGGTACAGCTATGTTTCATAGTGAATTAAAATTGTAGCCTTCATTACTATAGACTTCAAAGTTTAAAAAAGACTTTTACATGTAATTTGCCATTTTAATTACAGTACTAGAATTTCTTGCCAAATAAAGATAAAAATAAAATTACATTCTGTGGTGCTCTGGGAAGCAAGTCTCTAACAATGCTTAAACTGCACAGCCATAAATATCAGGTATTAACTCCTTCCTCCAAAATGTGGAAATTTTTTCATTTCATAGACTTTGATTGATGGGTTAAATCTTACTGTTGGAGCAGTATCAACAAGGTTATTTTCCAACCTTTAATTCTAAGAATTAAGAATTCTGACTAAAGAAAATAATAAAATGGATTTGGAGCCAGTATTAACCTTAAAGTAGCATTTCTTCTTATCTTAGGTGATCAAACTTAATTGAGTAATGCAATTATTCAGATAAATTCACATCACAACCAATGAACATCCATCTTCAGTCCAGGTAGTGAGAATACAAAAATGGACTTCCTAAAGTCCATGTACTCACCTTCATATACCTCAATATTTTGTGTTTCACAATATTCCTCATATGTTTTAGATGTGCTTACTTAATAATTAGAGAATGAATGATTCTCCCAAAACACTTATGCATACACTGAACATATAGAAATGAATAGTCATTGTAGCTCACTTCAGCAGTCCTATGTCTTTACCTTGCTTTCCTCTAGAAAACAAGATAAACTAATAATTCCTAGTCTATGATCCAGCAATTTCACTTCTGGATATATATCCAAAGGACAATTCCTCAAAGAGATATCTGCAAACCCATGTTCATTGTTGCTTGCAGCATTATTAACAGTAGCCAAGATATGGAAACAACCTAAATGTCTCAACTGATGAATGTATAAAGAAAATGTGATACATATATAAGGATATATAGTATTCCATTGCATATATAATGGAATATTATTCAACCTTTTAAATAAGGAAATTCTACCATTTGTTTCAAAATGGATGAACTTAGGCTAAGTAAAATAACCCAGACACATAAGGATAAATATTATATGTTCTCACTTATATGTGGAAGCTAAAACAAATTCACAGAAGAAGAAATGGCTGCTAGGGGCTAGGGAAAGGGAAAATGAAGAGATTCTGATCAAAAGGTACAAAGTTGTAGTTAGGCAGGATGAAAAGGTTATTGAGATTTTATGTACAACATGGTGACTATAATTAACAATACTGCATTGTATACTTGAAATTTGCTAGAGGGGTGAATCTTAATTACCCTCACTACAAAGAAAAAAAAAAAGAAAGAAAGAAAGAAAAAGAAAATGGTACCTATGTGGAGGTGATGGATATATTAATTAGCTTGATTATGGTGATTACTTCACAATGTATATGTATACCAAAACGTCAAATTATACAACTTAAATACATATAATTTTGTTTTTCAACTGTACCTCAATAAAGCTGAAATAATAAAATATATTGTTAGCCTGAACTGAAATATGCTGGACATACAAATACACATTGGATTTTGAAGACAGTACATAAAAAATGCAAAATACATTTTTAATGTTTTTTATGTTGATTACATATTAAAATGATACTTTGTAAGTATTAGGTAAATAAAATACATTATCAAATTAAAAAAAAAATTCCTAGCCTGTTGCAACTGAAATTATTCAGGACAAAAAACAGATATGTTATTCACAAATATAGTCTATCTTAACATAGATATAGATTCTATTGTGCTTCTCTATGTGAAAATTGATTAATCCAGATTAATTTGATTAAATCAAAATTCTTAATTCTTCAGATTTATGGTTTTAAAAAGCTCCTTTTATTTCTTTTATTTGAAATATAATTTATCCCACTTACCATGACTATTAGCATGCAAATTAAGATATATGAGTAATGTGTTAAATTTTAAGGAACTCCAACAAGTTAATTATTATGACTCATATTTAATACTTTTTAAATTATATCCTAGATTTTGATCAAAATAGCATATTAGAAATTGGTTTTGTTTTATTTAAAATGAAAGAAAGTGAATTTTATCAAAATGTATAATTATAAAAGTAGTCTTTTACTGGCTCTTTTCCAGTATATAATTTTAACACCAGAAACTAAAATCTATCATTTACAGATATTTGCACTTCTTAGAAACAATGTCCTTTAAAAACAGACGATAGACATTCTTGTTTCCCTATCCATATAAGGTCAAATTTGTCACTGTTCAGTTCATAAAATAATACAAATTGTATCCATTAATTAAGATTGTTAATTCAACCTAAACAATAGACCCAATTATCTGTATAACCCAGACCTTAATCTTTTTCCTAACAGGTATATATTCTCCAATTTTACAGTGACTATCTTTCTACCAATTGGTTGTATTGTAATCATTTTCACTTTACTCCAAGGCTATCACCAGAAACCATAAAGCATATCCTGTGAAACATGCTTTTTATTTTTTCAAGATTGCAATTTTTCCCAGTTAGGGGTTAAGAAAACACTGTCACACATGCTCTGAATAAACAAAAAGCATGATCCAAAAGCAAGTTATCATTTTGGTTATAAATTGAAAACACAACAAATAATGATTCTGAGAATTATCAAGAGTGCATGTGTAAGTGGAGAGGTTGGGCAAAGTTATTCTGATACAAGTTAGAACAAACTGTTGTCATCAATAAGAAAGAGAGAAGTTGGGTTTGCTTACAGTAGATGGATAAAAAATACCTTGAAAACAAGGTCAAATATAGCCTAGCACAAAAACCAAGAAAACACAGGGATAAGTGGAAATCCTAACAATGAATCATCCTTAGAAGTAGCACTATCAACGAATAGAAATGCCAACAAAGCAAAATCCAAAACTCTACTATATTAAAAGAAACACTTAAAGAAATTCAGAAAGGTTAAAATTTTTTAAAAAGTAAAAGATGGGCCAAAATATATCAGGTGAACACAAGCAATAAAAAATAAGAAAACAGGGTTTTCAATCTTGATATTTGACAAGGTATGACTGAGGCACAGAAGAGCACTTAACAGCAAAAAACTTTTAATAATATTAAAGCCTACAACTCGCAAACAGGCTGTAAGTTGATTATGCCATTGATTCAAATACATCAGAAACAATTTTGATAAAAAAGAAACTTTGGGAACTGTAATAAGAAACAGAAATGCATCAATAATAAAATATCTAACATAACTCTTAGTCTATCGGGCAAAACTAGTAGGAATAAGAAACACTCAGACACATAAACAAGAAAGTAAACTGTATAAATAATAAACTCTGAATTGAGATAATAAGTAATAGAACTTCTTTTCAAGGGCACATGAAAAATGACTGTATCTTAAGCCCCCAAAGGACATTTCAATTAATTCTAAATAATAGAGAAGAGTCAGCTAGAAATTAAAAACACAATTGAAAAGGCCCTATCATATAAAATAAACTATTTTTAATTCCTAGGTCAAAGGAGAAATATAAAATGGGGTGCCAGCATTTATTTAAAATAGTGGTAATTAAAATACTGCATCTCAGAGGAATCACCAAAACATAAAAGTTTAAAAAATTTTTGAGACTACTTTGCACAACTCAGTAAAAATAGAGTAAAAATAAATACATGAAACTGACGGAGTATAGAAAAATATAATGACCAAATCCGATGGCAGTTGAGGAAAAAACTCTAATCAGATCCATCACAAGAAATGAAAAATGTAGATATAGAGCCATATCACACAAATGTGCCAGCACAAAATGGTATCTGGAGGAAATTTTACCAATGCCTAAAAATAACATATCTCATGGATATTATCCATGGACATGTGTTTAAAGATTATATAATCTCAATGCTATTTAAACTATCTCAGATCAAAAAAAAAGATTAAAAATTTCCCAATTTTGTTTATGAATAAAATATAACATCAATACCTAAATCTATAAATAATCGCTCACAAAAATTAAGACTCAAAAAACACGCACACACATGCTTATGTATGCATATGTAAGCAAAATCTTTAAATAATAGCAAAAAGTCAAGAAAATTTTATTCAAACTTGACACATTTAAGACCAGATGTGATTTATTCCTATTCTGTATTATTATAATTCATCACATTACTGTAACTAAGGAAAAATTACATGATTAACTACAAGAATAAAGAAAAGGAACCCAACATAATTCAGTAACCATCTATGTTAAAAACCTTCAATAAAATATAGATTGAAGAATAGTCTCTTACATTATTAAAGTAATATAAATCCCAAAGTTATTGCTGTGCATGAGGACACACAAGACCACGTTACCTGACTAAAGTCAGGGAGAACACCAAAATGTCTTAAATCCTCATTGCTACTAACGGTGAGTTAGAGTTACTAGCTAATGCAATTAGACAAATGAAAGAAATTAGAGGCATAAGAATTGACAAGGATTAAATAAAACTCTATTTAATCATTATGAGATAGTTATTGTACCTATGTGGGAAACCAAAATAGTCAATGGGAAAATTTAAGAATTAAGTGAAGTAATATGTTATAAAATTAATATTTAAAGATGAAAAATCCATTGTGTGTATAAACAATTAGAAGATAGAGTAGTCTCTATCCCCCCCATTTATGTATTTATTTATATAAAACTGAGAAGAAAATAAATATTTAATTCTCTTTAAAAGACAAAAACTTGACTATACACACCTAAAGAAATTTTGTGGGAAAAATGTGGAAAAAACAAACAACAAACAAAAAAATCTGTAGAATGAGTCAAGCAATCATATTGCTGGTAATGGTATCAATGCTATATGATATGATACGATACAATTTAAAAAGAGAAGAAATATATGCTTTATTGGTTACTTACTAGTTTAGCATCTAGATTACAGTAGTGTATGTTAACAAGTCACTGGTTTGAAAGTAAATTTTAATAAAATGCTGACATTCAATTCTGTTATAGTGATGTATGGATGCATTTTCCATTCTGGGGCAATATGAAATGGACTGGTTTGAACAGCCAAGGGACAACACCAGCAGGGTGCCAGTTTGAACAGGAAGCCAGTCATTTGGTTTTTTGTTCTGGAATATTTTGGATTTAAGACATCATTTTTAAATGACAGAAATATTTCCTATGCATTTATTTTCATGGATACACTTAATGTCATGGGCAGGCCTAACAATAAACTATGTTCTAACTGAAGCTTAGGGCTTACTTTAGATATTGGAGTGTAGCTTTATTACAGATGGATTTTATCTTTAAGCAATGTATTTTGATCAACTTTGTATATTCATGTGTATTGATATATTGTGCACTAAATGTTTTGCCCTGTTTTGCTATTATAAGGTCAAGGTCATTTATCCACATTACTGTGATTAACTCATGTAAATGGCATGGGTCATGAAAAATTATTTCCTACTTTTCTGCTGAATTAAATTTCTGTTTTATGGTATTACAGCAATTTATTTTTGGCTTCCATTTATATGTAACTGGATTTGTATAGCATTCATTTGATTTTGTTGCTAAAAATATTTGGTTTTACTTAAAAATGAACTGAAAAATATTTTATGTATAATCAACTATTATTGAGGCCAGATGTTTTTCTTTTTTTTTTCTTTTTCTTGTCTTTAGAACAATGAAGGCCTCTTCAAGTTGACTCCTGATTTTTTGACAGTACCCAAATAAACTCTGATTTCATCCCCGCTTTCTGCTATATAAGATACCACAGGCTAATAATCATTCGTATCTCTATAAAGATGTTTTTCTCTCTAATGTATTTCCTCTCAAAAAGCAATTACTTTGACTTGTTCTAATTTCATAAATAGTAGTCACACTGTCTGTAACCATTTTTTAAATTTTCTAGTGCTATGCTTATTACTGAACATTATTTTCTTTAACTTGTCTGGAAATGGATATGTTAAACTTTAGGAGTAAGAAAATTATAATGATTTATATAAAACAACCTAAAATATATGTGATGGAGTGTTGGGGCTCATTTGTACTTTTTAGACCATTAGGACTGCATAATTTTTCTTTTATACGCAAAGCTCATTATCAGATTTTTATAGAAAAAGAGAAGGCAAGTATTAATTGTTCTGCCTTATAATTGTAGTGAGCTATAACTTCCAATCTTGTTAAGAATATTAAATTTAACTTTTAGACTACTGTAGTAATATATGTGATATATTATTCAGCCACCTTAATGAACATCTTATCTTTTGAAGAGTGAAATAAAAGTCACTTTATTTACAAGACAATATTAAAGCAAGATCCACATTTAGTTAGGTGTAAATTGGAAGGCTAAATTTTGGTCCTATCAAACAAACAAAATGGAAAATTTTTATGGTGAAATACTATTTGAGAAATATGAAATTGTCAAAATCCAACTTAACCAAAGAAATTGGGAGTCCATGTGCTAGATAAACATGGGAGCAGTAATCACTGCATGATACAGAATGACTGATTCCCTATTTCCTAATAGAGACATACGGGTGTGTTAACCTATTTGGTAGTTACAATACTGAAAGCTCTTCAATTTTCAAATACTTGCTAAAATGAAATAAATACATAAAAGAGTATTAATAAGTGCATCAGCATTTATGAGCTTTGCAGAGAATGAAACTATATAAATACCTTCCCAAAATTATGATCATAGGTGAGAAATCTAATTTCACTGCTATTTTATGTCTAGTTATACTTGGGTAGTATAGAAAATAAATTATTTCTGAAAAATATGAAAGATATATGGAAAACCAATGAACAGTTAAATTTTAAAAACAAAATAGCTGCAGGCACCTTTTGACAACTCTAATTTATGTAGATATACTGTTCAAACCCTACATCAAATACTGAAATTAGCATACAACTTAAAACATTAGAGATTAGAAAACATTCAAAACATTTCATTTCATATTCAATGGCCTGTGAGATATAGTATTCCAAAATGAATGTATATTTTTAGTATATTGATTAAAGATTTTGTTTGTAACAATTCTGATAACTGAACTAGTTTTTTATGAAGGCAAGAGGAATTCCATACTTCCATTTTAGAAAACTAAATGACATGATACCTGTGCTGAAGTTTTCACCATAAACTATTAATTTTGTTTTTGCACTTATGACATAACCAAATGTAAACATGTTAAGAATTTCAAGAAATTGTAGCATAGGAAAAAACAGCCAAGTACATTCCTTTCCAAAGCAGAAGTAGATAGATTATAATAAACATAAAAATAAAGATTTATTAGAATAATAATAGTTATTATTGTTGTTTTTATACCTCAGCTACAGCTATTCTACGAAGTGTGACTTCATCATCATATCTTAAGATTTAACATTATTTAGTGGGAAAAATTAAAAGAAGCTTCCCCAAATCAACAAAGAAATGTTACTGCGACTCAACACTAAAAGATATTAAAACTGTGTGGTGGACAGAGCAGAAAGTGGCCCTCATGATACCATCCTTTTGTTGTTTATGCTTTTATGTAATCCCTTTCCCTCCACTGTGAGAAAGATCTGTGACTTACTCCTAACCAATAGAATATGGCAAAGGTATACCACTCGTGTGACTGCATTATGCATGACTCTATTTTGCTAGCTTACTCACCCTACTCTCTACCTGTGCATGGCTGGGTTTATAGAAGCAAACTGCCAGGATTCTTACACCTGTAAAAAGATGAAATCTGCCATCTCTTTTCCCTAAGTGAACTGGAAAGCAGATTCTTCCCTGATTGAGCCTCCAGATCATAAACCAACCCTGAAAAAAACCTTGATTTCAGCCTTGTGATACCTTAAGCAATGACCCATCTAATCCACCCTTGAATTCCTGACTATAGCAACTGTGAGACAACCAATGTGAATTGTTTTAAGTTGCTAAGATTTTCAGTATGTAAAACTAATACAGTTGGTCCAAAGAAAAAAAACAACAAACAAGTTTCTGGAAAAAGCAGACATCAATACTTGTCTGGCAAAGAAGAGGTATATCACTCAGGTATGTGATCAGAAGGTTTCCCTAAGGAGACACTGAAAGCTGTAGATACGATGTAAAAAAGAGAAAGTACACCAAGTAATTCAGGAGTCTGAAGTTAGGTCCTGAATAGCTCATGGAATGGATGGTAATACTGTTGTTATGGCCAGACTTCACAAGTTTTTTAATTGGGTTTTGCATCACTAATGCCTAGAAGCCTTGATCCATACAATTTTGAGATGAGGTGCATCAAATACCAGAGGGACTAGGATCTTTCACTAGATGTTCTTCTATGCTTTTGATGGAAAAGAAGCAATATTTCTACTTAATAATGGTGATGTGGGAAGGTCATTCAATCTCTGGAACAATGTTTCTCAAACTATGATCCCTAGAAAAGCAACAGCAGCAGCACTGGGTAACTTGTTAGAAAAGCAAGTTATCAAGTCCCACTGAATATACTGAATCAGAATATCTGGGGCTAATGAGTCCCGGAAACTTGTGTTTATCAAAGACTCCATATGATTTTGATGACTCTAGAGTCTGAAAAACAAGCTGTTTCTGTTCCATTGGATAAACAAAGGCTCAACAAAAGCTGGAGAAAATATCAAGGCTTGGTCTCTGCTTCTCTAATACAGAGCTCTAGAAAAAACTAGATAATACTTGTGAATAAAAATACCAATGAAACCAAACAGAGAAGGTTGGGGAAAAGGAAGCTGGGAAGAGAAGGTTGAGATGAAGGTAATCTAAAAGTAGCCATGCAGAACAAATACATGCATGTTTTGTTCCATAGATAGATAAATAGATAAGGAGATGTATATATAATTGGAAGAATTAATGTTTGACAGCAACACTACAGCAAGGAAGCAACCATAGCTAGTGAAACAAAATCTAGTAAGTTCAATTGTTCCCAGTTCTATACTGTCGGATCTCTTACTAAGAACAAAATATTTACACCCTGATAGAAGCTGAAAAATACATAGAAAATCATCATATTTTGTAAAATGAAGGTTTGATAAAGCTACTTTTAAAAATAATCTGAAAGGAAATGACACAGTAAGCTTTTCAAATAGTACCTCAGAAAAAAGACAGAAAAACTAACATTCAAATAAATTAAGTAGAAAGAGCCACAGGAAATAATATATTACAGAAAACATATGATAGTAAAAACAAATACAGAAAGCTAACATAACTCAGCAAAGAAATCATATATTCATATAGCTTGTAAATATACTGACAAAAAAAAAACCCAAAAACAAACTCCTGACATGATTAGAACCGGTTAGTGTTGAGACCATCTCAAAGAAATAGAGGAAAAAATATAGTTATTGCAAGTTGATTGATAGATTCATAAAAAAACAGAGCCACTTCATACTCCAGTATGTCCATCTAAGTATCACTTCCCCATGAGCTATACTTAGTTTCTCTACTCTCTATCCAGGAATACTTCATTTGTATCAGCTGTCTCCACTTGCTTACCAACCAGTCTCCCTTCTCAAGAACACTCTCATCTCAACATTCATTATAACTGCTGTTTATCAATGTCACAAATAGCCTTTGTGTTGCCACATCCAGTGATCATTTTTCAGTTATCTAGTCACCCTTCCTCTGATTCTTCATTTACATTACACCTCTTCTTTGAAACAACTTCTCTTGGCTTTCTGAAATAATACTCTTTTATTATTTTTTCAACTTTCTGCTTCTATTCCTCTTCTAAAATCTGTTGTCAATAGGTATTGTCCTAAGCTCCTTTTTATTAATTATCTATGTTTTCCTTACTCAACCTCATCCAGGACTTATAGCTTTAACTACCCATTATAACATGCTGATGAGTCCCAAATTTCTCTCTGTAACCATGGCCTCTCTACAGAAATACAAGCCAATATGCAGAACTGACCACTTGACAAGTTTAAATAGATATTTTTGGAATTTCTTCTTTTCCCTTTCAATAAAAAAATTTATGTATGTGCTTTTCTGTGTAAGCTGGGGTTTAGAGGAAGTCTACCACATCACTCAACTCTAAGTAACTGGCAGGAAAAAGTGCTCTTTGAGCACGAATGTTCATTTAAAGCTTAATCACTTTTATAGCCAATACCTAGTTTTATTTCAAATGAATTATTCAAAATTATAGCATAAGGGTACATAGATAATGATACCAAATAAAGAATAAAATTTAACTTTTACAAAAATTCTCCCTGTGGCAACTGAAAAGCTAAGATACAGCAAAACCACTGCAACTTAATAACCAAAGAAAAGGAACTTTTTTTTATAAAAGTCAGATTCTGAAAAGGCTAGAAACAGGACAAAAGCCTAAGAGAAGGGCACAGTAGAAATAAGAAGATAAAAAACATTTGTGAAGCTGAATTTGTGTTCTGACTTCATTTTTCAAGATACATTAAATAAATAGAAAAGATGTAGAACAAAAATCAGAAAAAGCTGTATTGATTTAAAAATGTGTAAAATTCCCATAAAACACTACTAGAGAGTTATCATTTTCTTAACATATTTATTGAAGCATAATTGCTTTACAATGTTGTGTTACTTTCTGCTGTATAACAAAGTGAATCAGTTATATGTATACATATATCTCTGTATCACCAGCCTCTTGTGTCTCCCCCTCCCCCTCCCTATCCCACCCCTCTAGGTGGTCACAAAGCACTGAGCTGATCTCCCAGTGCTATATGGCTGCTTCCCACTAGCTATCAATTTTACATTTGGCAGTGTATATATGTCCATGCCACTCTCTCACTTCATCCCAGCTTACCCTTCTCCCTCCCCAAGTCCTCAAGTCCATTCTCTACATCTGTGTCATTATTCCTGTCCTGCCCCTAAGTTCTTCAGAACTGTGGGGTTTTTTTTGGATTTCATATGTATGTGTTGGCATATGGTATTTGTCTTTCTCTTTCTGACTTACTTCACTCTGTATGACACACTCTAGATCCATCCACCTCACTACAAATAACTCAATTTCATTTCTTTTCATGGCTGAGTAATATTCCATTGTATATATGCGCCACTTTATCCATTCATCTGTTGATGGACACTTAGGTTGCTTCCATGTCCTGGCTATTGTAAATAGAGTTACAATGAACATTGTGGTACATGAATCTATTTGAATTATGGTTTTCTCAGGGTATATGCCCAGTAGTGGGATTGCTGGATCATATGGACCTCTATTTTTAGTTTTTTAAGGAACCTCCATACTGTTCTCCATAGTGGCTGTATCAATTTACATTCCCACCAACAATGCAAGACGGTTCCCTTTTCTGCCCACCCTCTCCAGCATTTATGGTTTGTAGATTTTTTGCTGATAGTCATTCTGACTGGTGTGAGGTGATACCTCATTGTAGTCTTGATTTGCATTTCTCTAATGATTAGTGATGTTGAGCATCCTTTCATGTGTTTGTTGGCAATCTGTATATCTTCTTTGGAGAAATATCTATTGACGTCTTCAGCCCATTTTTGGATTGGGTTGTTTTTTTTTGATATTGAGCTGCATGAGCTGCTTGTAAATTCTGGAGGTTAATCCTTTGTCAGCTGCTTCATTTGCAAATATTTTCTCCCATTCTGAGGGTTGTTTTTTTTTGTCATGTTTATGGTTTCCTTTGCTGTGCAAAAGCTTTGAAGTTTCATTAGGTCCCATTTGTTTATTTTTGTTTTTATTTCCATTTCTCTACAAGGTGGGTCAAAAAGGATCCTGCTGTGATTAGTCATAGAGTGTTTTGCCTATGTTTTCCTCTAAGAGTTTTATAGTGTCTGGCCTTACATTTAGGTATTTAATTCATTTTGAGTTTATTTTTGTGTATGGTGTTAGGGAGTGTTCTAATTTCATTCTTTTACATGTAGCTGTGCAGTTTTCCCAGCACCACTTATTGAAGAGGCTGCCTTTTCTCCACTGTATATTTTTGCCTCCTTTATCTAGTTGCTATAATTGCTTTAAGTGTAAGGTTAGGTTTATTTGAGATGCTTCTTGTTTCTTGAGGTAGGACTGAATTGCTATAAACTTCCCTCTTAGAACTGCTTTTGCTGCATCCCATAGGTGTTGGGTCATCGTGTTTAAATTGTCATTTGTTTCTAGGTATTTTCTGATTTCCTCTTTGATTTCTTCAGTGATCTCTTGGTTATTTAGTAGTGTATTGTTTAGCCTCCATGTGTTGGTATTTTTTACAGATTTTTCCTCTAACTGATATCTAGCCTCGTAGCGTAGTGGTCGGAAAAGATACCTGATATGATTTCAATTTTCTTAGATTTACCAAGGCACGTTCACCCGCAAACACACCACTGGACATGGTCCTACCCACCAGAAAGACAAGATCCAGCCTCATCCACCAGAACACAGCAGCAGTCCCCTCCACCACGAAGCCTACACAACGCACTGAACCAACCTTAGCCACTGGGGGCAGACACCAAAAGCAATGGGAACTACAAACTTGCAGCCTGCAAAAAGGAGACCCCAAACACACTAAGTTAAGCAAAATGAGAAGACAGAAAAACACACAGCAGATGAAGGAGCAAGGTAAAAACCCACCAGACCAAACAAGTGAAGAGGAAATAGGCAGTCTACCTGAAAAAGAATTAAGAGTAATGAAAGTAAAGATGATCCAGAATCTTGGAAATAGAATTGAGGAAATACAAGAGACCTTTAACAAGGACCTAGAAGAACTAAAGAGCAAACAAACAATGATGAACAACACAAGAAATGAAATTAAAAATTCTCTAGAAGGAATCAGTAGCAGAAAAACTGAGGCAGAAGAACGGATAAGTGACCTGGAAGATAAAATAGTGGAAATAACTATCCCAGAGCAGAATAAAGAGAAAAGAATGAAAAGAAATGAGGACAGTCTCAGAGACCTCTGGGACAACATTAAACACACCAACATTAGAATTACAGGGGTCCCAGAGAGAAAGAGAAAAAGAAAGTGATTGAGAAAATATATGAAGAGATCATAGTTGAAAACTTCCCTAATATGGAAAGGAACTAGTCAATCAAGTCCAGGAAGTGCAGAGTCCCATACAGGATAAATCCAAGGAGAAACATGACGAGACACATATTAATCAAACGATCAAAAATTAAATACAAAGAAAAAATATTAAAAGCAGCAAGGGAGGGCTTCCCTGGTGGCGCAGTGGTTGAGAGTCTGCCTGCTGATGCAGGGGACACGGGTTCGTGCCCCGGTCCGGGAAGATCCCACATGCCACGGAGTGGCTAGGCCTGTGAGCCATGGCCGCTGAGCCTGCGCGTCCGGAGCCTGTGCTTCGCAATGGGAGAGGCCACAACAGTGAGAGGCCCGCATACCCCAAAAAAAAAAAAGAAAAGCAGCAAGGGAAAAGCAACAAATAACATACAAGGGAATCCCCAAAAGGTTAACAGCTGATCTTTCAGCAGAAACTCTGCAAGCCAGAAGGGAGTGGCAGGACATACTGAAAGTGATGAAAGGGAAAAACCTACAACCAAAATTACTCTAACCAGCGAGGATCTCATTCAGATTCAAGAGAGAAATTAAAACCTTTACAGACGAGCAAAAGCTAAGAGAAATCAGCACCACCAAACCAGCTCTACAACAAATGCTAAAGGAACTTCTCTATACAGGAAACACAAGAGAAGGAAAAGACCTACAATAACAAACCCAAAACAATTTAGAAAATGGTAATAGGAACATACATATCACTAACTACCTTAAATGTAGATGGATTAAATGCTCCAACCAAGAGACACAGACTGGCTGAATGGATACAAAAACAAGACCAGTATATATGCCATCTACAAGAGATCCATTTCAGACCTAGGGACACATATAGATGGAAAGTGAGGGGAGAGTTATCATTTTTAAGATATAATATATATTTCATCATTAAAACTGAAGAAATATAGTGCATCTATTAAGTTTTTATCTAATGAATAGGAATTGAACCCTGAACCTGGGCAGCGGGACCATCAGAGGAAGAATGGGTAGAATTCTGGCGTTCAGAGATCATGGTCTGAAATGCCCTGTCTCTGGTAACACCAGAATGACTGAAGAGCTGAAACAAAGATAAATAAAAGTACTACTAAGTTTTCATAAATTCAGAAATATATATTTTAAGGTGGGAAATGGATAAAAAAATCCAAATTCAAATATCTCAGTATATTTAAGAACAATATGGTGGAGTCACAGATAAATGGTATTCACCTTTTCTCTATTTTTCTGAAATACAGATTTGACAGATTCATAGTTTGGCTTGCCTGAAAACTGACCATCCAGAAAAGTTTCAAAGACCAAAGAGAATTTAAATTACTAGGCTTTATCAAAACTCTGATTTTTCTCTTACCTACAAGGAAAAAGCACCAGTGTGGTTAAACTGTCCCTTTTAACCTTCAGGAACATTTTCTTATGTCCAATAAGAAGAAGAAAAAGGAAAAAGCAAAAGGAGAAACTCCAAATGCAAATTGTATGTACATTTTAATTTCCTATTTTTTTACTTTGTTTTGTAGCTCCTGACATGTAAATTTAAGGAGTCATAAGGAAATACTTGAGAAAATGTAATGAACCACTTTGTTACTATTTAGCCTATTGTCTTTTTAAAAATTTTACTATATATATATTTTTTATTTAAGTATAGTTGATTTACAATATTATATTAGTTTCAGGGGTACAACATAGTAATTCAATATTTTTATAGATTAACTCCATTAAAAGTTATCACAAAAAATGGCTATATTTCTCTGTGCTGTAAAATATATCTTTTTGCTTACCTATTTTATTCATAGTAGTTAATATCTCTTAATCCCATACCCCTATTTTGCCCCTCCCCCTTCCCTCTTCCCATGGGTAACCATTAGTTTGTTCTCTGTATCTATGAGTCTGTTTTTGTTTTGTTATATACATTCAATTGTTTTATTTTTTATATTCCACATACAAGTGATAACATAGAGTATTTGTCTTTCTCTGTCTGACTTATTTCACTAAGCATAATGCTCTCTATTTCTACCCATGAGTCTATTTTTTTGGGGGGGGGGTATAGTTATTTTACAATGTTGTATAAGTCTTGACATTGTGATGAATAACATCCACTGTGGACATCACTATTACCAGTATGGTTAACTAGCATTTGCCAAGATCATCAGAAACATGCTTTTGTTATTTAGAAATTTAGAAGTCAAAATTCTTTTGGATTTGAATTATTTAGTTCTGAGTATTACAATACTTATTTTGTTCATGTCCATGATCATATGATATTTGCAGAAAAGTAGGATCAGAAGTGGGGTCACTTCCTCTCAGTCTTTTAGCCTGCATTTGCCTTGGATTCATCTCATTATAAAACCTCTGTCCTACAAATTATTTCTAGTGCCATCCCATTCCAGGTACCAAATTGCCTCTTAGTGATTGAATAATCATTAGTCTACAGCTATAAGTAAAATTAACAGATACACATTATATTAGTATTTTTACAAATCAGATTATGTTGAAATAACTTAAGTAGAGACCACCACTTAATTTATATACAATCATTATATTCTTTTACACCAAAAACTTTTTTAGCAAGTATATCTAGAGATTGGTTTCTTTTTATATGAGGTAAATAAATTTCTTTAAAAGATGCAGTTGAAAAAGTAGAACATATAATGATAAAATATATCAAAAAAGATGGTAACTCATCTTTAAATTGATTCATGAACATTTAGATTTTATATTATGCTCCTGATTGGTATAGGACCTATTTATGGTTTCATAGAGTCAGGATTTGCTACATCTTCCTGATTAATAGCACTATATTTGAGAAATAATATTAAGTTACAATTGAGTATACTTAAAGTAAAATAGAGCAACATAAGGTAGAACAGTACACATATCTAAGATTAAAAATTAACAATTTCAGAAAGTAGCTCTTCAGTTTACCTTATATCTCTAAAAATTCAAATAAAATACAGCTGAAATATTTTTAAAATTACAAAGTGAATACATGTGTTGGTGCATAATATTTTTCTGAATCATTTAAAAGTAAATTTCAGACATTGAGCCCTTTATCTCTAAATATTTCCTGTATACGTTCCTTTAAAAAGAGAATTTTCTTACATAGCAACAGTACAATTTCCAAATCAGAACACAGTATTGATACCAGAGCCATCCTTAAGTTGTATAGGACCCAAGGGAAATATTTTTATGGTACCCCTTCCTATATACCCAATTGATTTTAAAACGTAAATCACTATATGGGTTCATATAATGATTTAATGATGATTTAGAATTACAGGTAGAGAAGAGTATTTACTTATTATCCAAAAAATGCATGTGGAGATTCTTCATAGTGTCAAAGTACCATCTCCTCCTGGTTAGGTCTAGGAAACCGCTTCACCTTTTTACTTGTCAAAAATACTATCCCTGGCTGATTTACTATCTCCAAACATAAAAGAATGGTAGCACCTCTGTTATTACCCAATGCCATGGCCCTTTAGGACCAGCATGCATTGACCAATACAGATCTTCTTGTCTCTGCTGCTTTATAACACCTCTTATGTATTGCTGGCTACATCATTACTCATGATACTAGTTTATGTAATGCACCATTCATGAATACTGGCTTCCAGGGACCCTGGAATCTTGTTAGTAACGTCTTATTTCCACATCCTTAAGTCAAGAAACACCTCTTAACCTGGCTTCCTAAACACTGTCATTTCCTGGTCCTTTTTTTATACTTACTGGGACATATAAGTTTCTTTCCATGGTTCCTCAACAGTTGACCACTTCTAAATTATGACATGCCCCAGTGCTCACCACTGGAATATTTTCTATTAGCTCTGTCTATATAAGCCTTTAGTGTCTCAACTAGTTTCATCAATTTGTATTCATATACCCATTGCCCAAACCTCTAAATTCCAGGCTTGTATATAAAGCTATGAACTTAATGTTTCCCGTTGGATAGCTAATAAACATTCAAACTGACACTAGAAATCCAATGTTTCCCAACTACCTATGACAAGACAAAATAAATCACAACAAAACAAAAAACTCACAACTAAATACTTTCACTATACCATCCATCCTTTCCCAAGCCCACACAATACCCCCCACCTAGATAATTACAAAATCTTTCAACTGATGCTCCTGCTTCTGTCCTGTACAAAAAGCAGTGAAAGTGGGCCTTTTAAAGTACATATCAGTTCTCTGCATGAAGCCCTCTAAGTGGCTGCCCATCTTACTAACAACAACGAAGTCTTCTCTTTGGATCATACAACTCAGCCTGAGTTACATCATTTTCACCTCTACTAGTCCTTGCCTTTACTCACTCAACCGCAGCAAGAGGGGACTCTCTTCCTGAAGCAGAACAACTATCTTTTCTCTTGTTTTTCTCTATGTCATGAATGCTTCCTCTGTAGGTATTTTATGAGTCATGGCCTCAGTTCACTGATGTCAGTACTCAAATTTCATCTTATAAACAAATACTTCCCTAAATGCACTATGTAAACATTTCCTTAGAACACACCACATTATTTATCTTGCTTAACTGTCCCCACAGCACTTTACCTTGTTTGCCATATTAATATGTTTGTTTGTTTGTTTATTTATTTATTTATTTGAGATTCTCTCCTAATTAGAGCAGTAGATTCTGAAGGTAGCACCCTGGGTACCTAGCTTGTGGTGGGCACTTCATAAACAATGCTGAATGAATGAACAGATGGACAAAGAGACAGTGGTTATTTCATCCTCTAATTCTGCTAGTCCAGAGAAAATAAACACATCTATTAATTAGAAAAAAATTCCATGAGAATAAAAATAAGCAAGAAGACAAACATATCAGAAAAATGTGTATAATACTTGATAAAGGTTGCATGCCACAATAATTATGTCTCCTGAAATGTGTCCTGAAAAATAATCTTGCCTCTGCTTACAAAAGAACCTGGCAAGTGTCTTAGTCTTCTCTGACTGCCACAACAAATACCATAGATTGGGTTGCTTAAACAACAAACATTTACTTCTCACAGCTCAGAAGGCTAGAAATCGTATGATAAGGGCCCTATTCCTGGTTTCTTCATATGGTTGATAGAGAGCAACCTCTCTCCAGTCTCATCTTTTTAACATGGGCACTAATCCCATCACAGAATCTCCACCTTCATGATCTAATTACCTCTGAAAGGCCTTATATTCAAATACAATGACAATAGACATTAGGGTTTCAACATACGAATTTTGTGGGGTTACAAACATTCAGTACATATCAGTAAGTCAACAAATGTTTATTGAGTGACTGCTATAATCCAGGAATTATATTAATTTCTAAGGATACTGTATATTGAATAATTTGAATCCTTGACCTCAAGGAAAACACTATCTTATTGAAAAGACAGGTAAAAAAAAGTAATTAAAATATTTTTAGATAATAGTAATATAAAGGAAATAAACTTGCTATTATCACAGAAATTAACTGACATTTGACTGGAATGACAGGGACAGGTTCTCTGATGAAATGACATTTGAATTTAAAACTATACAACAAAAAGGAAGTAGCTATTTGAAGATATGGAGTACTATAATTCTAACTGGATGCTGAAGCTTCTGCAAAAGCTCTGAAACTGAAATGAGGCTGATATGTCCAAGGGAAAGAAACAAGACTAGGGAATTCTGAATCTCTCTAATCTCTCTGATATAGAGAGCTGTGGGAGATGAATTTAGAGTGGCAGATTTGGGCCAGATTAGGTAGCACCCAGTAAGTCATGGTAAGAAATAAGAATTTTAATCCAATGGGAGGTTACTGGACTGGTTTATATGTTATTTGATTGATACTCTAGAAATGGCCCCCAGGATGCTATCTAGAAGAGGAACTATAAGAAGGAACAAAATAAAGGCAGATCAATCAATTGAGAACATTACAGTAGTCTGAGCAAACAGCTTAAACTAGGGGAGAGTAGGAAAGATGGATTTAAACAGAATGTTGCATGTAGAGATGAACAAATTGCTGCTGATTGGTTGTGGGATTATGGATGGCAGGGCATGATTTTTTTTTTTTTAATGGTTTTATTTATTTATTTTTTTGTGGTACACGGGCCTCTCACTGTTGTGGCCTCTCCCATTGCGGAGCACAGGCTCTGGACACGCAGGCTCAACAGCCATGGCCCACAGGCCCAGCCGCTCCACGGCATGCGGGATCCTCCCGGACCGGGGCACGAACCCCCGTCCCCTGCATCGGCAGGCGGACTCCCAACCACTGCGCCACCAGGGAAGCCCCAGGGCATGGATTTTGTGTGGCTCAAAAATATATTTCAATTTTTATAGGCTTAGTTTTAAACTTGAGATATACATTACAGATCCAAATACAGACATAAATATATAGAAAATATATAATAGGCTATTGTGGTGAAGCATAGGGTTACAAATTCAAATCATCAGTATATATAAACCTTTTAAAGACATTGAGCTGGATGAAATCGTTGAACAGAATATATTAGTAGATACATACATTTTGGAATTTTGGGCATGGCCAAAAAACAAGACAAAAAGCTAAATGGTAGAAAGACTCCCTGCTTTCAACTGTTTTACAGGACAGGTAGTGAAATATGTTTAAAAAGCAAAATTTTAAAAATCAGAACTCTAATTATTAATAATGGTCATTAACATTTCCTTTATTGAAAGTCATACCTGACAGATGAATGGTGATGTTCAAGTTCTATCAAAAGTAATAGCCCAAATACTTCATTACTATACTGAGAACTATAGTTTTTAAGGTAGAGATATTTTCTCAAAGGATGAAACAATGTCAATACTCTATGTAAAAAGTCTAAAAATGCAGACTTACAGTTTAGCAAGCAATTCTTAAAATGCCAATAATAATAAACATAAATCTAGCAAGTATACTATAGATAAGATAGAAATTTAGTGAGAATAAAAATTCAAGTAATTAAAGCAGCATGACAGTGGTGGTAGAATACACAGACAAATTCATGGACTGAAAAGAGAGGACAGAAGCGTTTCCAATTAAAATGTGTCATTTTAAGATAGGGATGTGCCTACTTATGGTAGCTCTACATCAAAATAGATATGTACATAAAGTTATAAAAGTACAATTAAAATATAAGTGAACAGTGATTTTCCATATGTTGTACAGTAAAAACTGGAGAGGTTTTTACATTGCATGCATGTAGGTTGCTGGAAAGATTTCATGAGCTTGTCAGTCCTGCTCACTGGATAAATGACTCGGAATGACGGCCTTGTTAGTTCCACATTAAAATTGACCTAAGAAAATATTCCTTTTTATTTCTTTAACACTGATGTTGTTTTCACATAAGATCCTCATAAAATTACTTATAATTGAAATGTTTTTATCTACTTTCAAATGTCAGGTTATTAAATTTCTTTTTCATTTCTCTATGGAACAGGCTGATTTTCCATTGTGTAAAAATGTCACAGAACAGCTGTGACCTTATGTTTGGAGATGACTGGCACAATGAAGTGTCAGAGCCAGGGAAAATGACATTCTCTGATGAAATGAGCTGCTTCTATCACATTAATCATTTGTTTATAATTACTAACTCAGGTGCAGACAGCTGAATATAAAATAACTAATAAAAGTACTATTTTATAATGTAATGTTCCTGGTAACCACTAAATTGGAAAAGAAATTAAAGATGTATTTAGGTCATCATATGTCACATAAATGAAAGAGGTAGGTTATTCACATGGGTAGGACTATTGGCTAATTCTAAGTCAGCATCTATTTTTATCATGCTTTGGAACTTTAAACCATTTTTATTTCTTGATATTTTATATTTGTTCTTAGGTTAGAAATAGGAGTGGAATTTTTAACATCCAGATATCATTACCCTTACAGACAAAAGCACTGTGATTTTCCTTTCAATTTAATAGGAAATAGAGCACTTACAGCTCTATACTAGGTATTTAAGATGGTATATTGGAATATATTTTCACAATTTTTTTTCTTTTTATCTTACTGTCTGTTGAGAAGTGACACTGCTTTTAAAATTCATGTATGCAAGCTTGACAATTTTTCTCTTACTTTTAAGAGTGTATATCCACAACTCACAGTTTTACATTATTTACAATTCCCATTTTTAACAAGCCTATGAAGAAAATGTAAACAGTAAATAAATAGATGATCACCAGAATTTTACTTTGGATACACTATACCTGCTTTAGAAATGGAAGTCTTAGTATGATTATTTTTTACCAAAATTAAAATAAATTATATCAAGAACTTTACTATATTCATAATTCTTGTTACTTCTAAAAAATGACAAATATATTTCCTGTTGTTTAAAATATGACATTAGGGAAAAGTATAAATGGGAGCAGGTATAAAGAGCATGAAGTTGTACTTAGTGAATAAATATTTAGTCAAAATTTTAAATGTGATTAGTTAATTTCTATTGTGTACATGTCACACTTTCAATTTTCTTCTCATTGGAGAGAGCAAATCTTTAAACATTTAAAAATATACTTCAATATCATTAGTCCTCAGTAAAATCAATTTAAAACCACAGTGAGGGGCTTCTCTGGTGGCACACGGGTTGAGAGCCCGCCTGCCGATGCAGGGGACACGGGTTCGTGCCCCGGTCCGGGAAGATCCCACGTGCCGCGGAGCAGCTGGGCCCGTGAGCCATGGCCGCTGAGCCTGCGCGTCCGGAGCCTGTGCTCCGCAACGGGAGAGGCCACAACAGTGAGAGGCCCGTGTACCGCTAAAAAAAACAACAACAAAAAAAACCCACAGTGAGATACCACTGAACACTTCTTAGAATGACTAAGATCCCAATTTTGTCCATTATCAAGTGTTGATGAGGGAATGAAGTGGAACTCACATACATTTCTGCTGGAAGAAAATTTTGTACAGTCAATTTGGAGAACAGTTCGACTGTTCCTTATAAAGCTAGTGTACACTTACCATAAGAATCAGAAATCTGAGGTATTTACTCAAAGGTATGAGTACTGTATTCATTCAAATATCCCTTGTGAATATTTAGAGCAACCTTATTCAAAACTGCCA
>NW_006772498.1:696334-716480 GCF_000442215.2 Lipotes vexillifer | reverse complement strand
GGAAGAGCCCAAACTCTACCTCATAATAAGTCCTTTTCTCTATGACTGTTTTATTTCTTACAATGTGTTCTCTCTTCTTATCCCTACTCTGGATAAAAATTAGGGTTTTTAATAAATAGTCGAGACAAAACCCAAAATCTTTGAGCAGGTAAAATATACAATAGTTTATTTTATCTGAACAATACATATCCTTGGTATACATAAAGCTGATAAATGTAAACCATTATCTTTTCTAAAAATGCATTTGAATAAACTGCCCTAAGAAGCAATAAATACAGAAATGATCAACCAAGTCACATATTTTTCCTTACCAATGCAACATATCATACGTTTTGTCTTTATAGTTAATTTATTTAAAATTAAGTAGCACTTCCCACGATTGATTTTAGAATACTGGATTCTGATAATGTACTTATCGAAGCAACAGATCCAAACAACTGATAGAAGAATTCAACATAATAGAAGATATTTAGTATCCAAAATATATAAAGAAGATTAAAAACCTATACGGTTTAGAACAAAGTTTATGAATAGAAATTAAGAACTCACAGAATTGAAAGTCTTTACAGAAATTAAAGATATGAAAAGGAGCTCAATCTTACAAGCTACGAGAGAAATATTAACTAAAGCAATTAAAAGCTATTATTTCAAACCACCGGTTGGGAAAAATAAAGAAGTATGTTAGACAGATGTTGCCAAGAATAAAGATAAAATTATTTTTCTTAAATGATTCTGAGAGGGTGATTTGATATTACTATTTTGAGAGCAATTTGTTGGCATCTAATTAAACTGAAAGTGTGCAAAGCTAAGGCCCAGCAGTTCCATTCTTAAATACCCTATTGCATTTGTGGCACAAATACAACAAGGCACTTAGACCTGAATGCTTATTGTGGCGGCCTGTTATGGGAGAAACACTGGAAACAAAGCATATGTCCACAATAGTATAATTAAGACATTAAAATATGATATCTGGGCTTCCCTAGTGGTGCAGTGGTTGAGAGTCCGCCTGCCGATGCAGGGGACGCGGGTTCGTGCCCCGGTCCGGGAAGATCCCACATGCCGCGGAGCGGCTAGGCCCGTGAGCCATGGCCGCTGAGCCTGCGCGTCCGGAGCCTGTGCTCCGCAACGGAAGAGGCCACAGCAGTGAGAGGCCTGCGTACCGGAAAAAAAATAAATAAAATAAATAAATAAAAATAAAATAAAATATGATATCTATTCACAAAGCTGAAAACTTTGCAGCTGAAATTTATATGAAAATAAAATTAGATCATAAAATGCAGTTATGAGTGGACAATAAAATGAAGATGTAGATTATGTATATAATTTTTCATAATTCACATGAAATACACACATAATGCTCTATATGGATGTTTGACATGTATATCAAATTAAATTAGAGGAATAAGGTCAGACACACAGGCTTTAGAACTTAGCCAAGGAAATGCACTTATAATCTTGAATAAAGCTAACTTTAGCCATACCTACAATATTAGGTTTCAAAAACTATCAAAAACAAAATCCATTATTTATCATTATTTTTGATTTTTGGACATATGTTTCTTTCAATAATTTCTAATACTTCATGTTTCTGAAAATAGAGAAACATCAATTTTAATGACAATTTGATTTTTCAGTTAAATTTTCAAATGTGGTCCCTCTGTATAAAATGAGGCAAGTCAAGATATTACTTTTGTACTATTGTTGGTGTCTCAAGTAGAAATCATAGCATGAATAACCAATTCTTTTCTATGTTTATTTAACAAAATGTAGCTTAGAAGTAGATTTTCTACTTGCACGATAATGGCCTTTTTATATTTTCTCTATAAAATGGATTTTCACCAACCACTGACACTGGAAAAAGTGTTCATCGTTGGGTCTTTGTGTTAAAGGCTTTAAAAATCTTGATTTCTAACAAAGAATATTTATTTTATCATCCTGTTGAGATCTACCAAGTGGCAGATATGTGCAAAGACCCCATGACATAAACAGTTACAACAGTTAAAAGCTATAAAGCAGCACTCTGCATTTTGGATAGACTAAATGAAGAACACAGTCAGCTAGATATTAATTCTGCCTATATGTGCAATTTTTGAGACTTTAATACTTTAGGTTGAACAGTATTTTTAGTGATATAAAAGTAAAAGTAACTTAACCTTCTAAAAGGCAGTGAAGACAGAGTATCAAATCATTAAAAATAAATAGGCTACTTTGAAACATCCAACTGAGAAAAAGTCCTAGGAAGTAAAAACTGTTATGAATGTCCTACTTCCAAGAAAGTTAAGACTCACAGCCAAGGATAAGATTAGCTAATGTCTTTTTTTGTCCTCTTTAAATGAAAATACATGTGTAAGAGCTAATATGTTACCATATTTAATAAGTTCCTAAATGGTATATCTGAATTTATGATTGGCTAAATTTGTGCCATGATTATGATTCTTTCACATTTCCATACACGTGTAAGCACACACCCCATCATTTTATTATGTAGTGTTTGGTTTACTGGATAAGATGTTTGGATTACTTTGGTGTTCCAGCAATGAAAGTCAGATAAAGAATTAGAACAAGTCAGGGGAGCTACATAATTTCACTCAAATACAGGCAGAATGGTGAAAATCCATTCAAGCACTTTAAAGACTGAAAATTTAATGCATTGATTATGATGTAATCATAGGGTCGAAATCAACAAAAGCTACAGACTTTGACTGGAAACCTTTCCTTTCCTCTTTGTCAGATTCCTCTGAAAGATGATGCAACTAGGAAAAAGAAGCAACAGAGACACTAAAATATAGACAGAGATAATTTATCATAATTCATAAGAGTTAAATTGATGCATTAAGTGCCCAGACTTTCCTCTTGGTGTTTTTCTTTGATATACAAATGAGAATTCTATTTTTTAAGCAGGAACATGACAATGACTAGATATAGTCAACAAGCTAGCCTACCTAGCAAACATTTCTTCTCAATTTATCATTCTGCTTTGAAACGTTTTTCTGTTTTTTTCCCATGTCTAATCGCCTCTATAATTGGAATACATAATTATAACAATCAAGTGACAATATAGTTGCACGGATTGATGAAAAATTATATATTTTTAGCACCACTCCCCCTCAGGTCATAAAATACTACTATGACTATCAGGAAAAGTTTTGAATACAGAGTGACAGGTCTTTCAATAACCTGGAGTATGGGATATGAGCAAAATAAATTAATAAAAGAGGTCATCTAGGATTTTGGTCTGAGTAACCGAGTTAAAGACTGTGCCACTTATGAGCTTGGAAAACCTGGACAATCAAGAGACTAGAGGACTGGATCAGGCGGAAGAAGATTCTACATTAAAACTGCTTTAGTTAGGTGACCCCTGGAGATTACAGTGGAGATACCAAGTAGGGAGTCTGACATTGGAGCGCATACTGTTGGTGTGCCCTAGGATCTCATTCACTGCTTTGGAGTCACCATTCATCCAGCAGACACATGCACTGGCTGCACTGCTGCCCACACCTGCTCATATGTTGCACTTGGGCTATTGGCATCACCTCACATTAACCAATTTATTTCAAGGCAATAGTGAATGAAGAGCAAAAACCAATACAGACATACTTCCTCTTCTTGTGCTTCATTTTACTGAGCTTTGCAAGTATTGCATTTTTTACAAATTGAAGATTTGTGGCAACCCTGTGTGAAATAAGTCTATTGGCACAATTTTTCCAATAGCGTTTGCTCATTTTGTGTCTCTGGGTCCACTTTGGTAATTCTCACAATATTTCAAACGTTTCCATCATTATTACATTTGTTATGATGACCTGTGATCAGTGATCTTTGATGTTACTATTGCAAAAAAAGATTATGACTTGCTGAAGTCTCAGATGATAGCATATTTTAGCAATAAAGCTTTTTAAAATTAAGGTATGTACATAGTTTTAACAGACATAATGCTATTGCACACTTAATAGACTACATTATAGTGTAGACATAACTTTTATATTCACTGGGAAACCAAAAAATTTGTGTGACTCACTTTATCATGATATTCACTTTATTGTGGTGGTCTGGACTCAAACCTGTAACATCTCGGAGGTATGCTCAAATGTCTTTCCTCCATGTGAGACAAACCCTCAGGTTCAATTTACACCATCATCCTAAGGCTAGACTTATCTGAAAGCAAGTCTTTGCTGGGCTTCTTCCTTTTTCTATTGTCTTCCCAGGCTATTTTAGATTACCCATGGCAACATTCCTGTTGTGAATTCCCTGAATGTAGATCTACTTCTCAGACTCTCTTTTACAGAATCTAACCTAACACCCAAATCAATAGAAAAACCAGGATTAGAAATACACATGTAGTAAATCACAACATAAATGACATTTAAACAACTGGGCTTGTACATCATTATCAGGATAATGAATGTAGAGACTTAGGCAATCATTAAAAAAAAATTCAGAAAAAAGCAAATGTATAATCATCTTGCATAATTACAGCAAAAGGATCACTCTGAATATTGTATTGTGTAATGACAAGAAATAAGTTGCCCTCTTCAGTAGGACACAAAAGCCAGTGTCTCTAAGGAACTCGGACAGAAAACACTACTGAATGAGGTTGAGAAGAAGCAGAGGGATGTAATTTTGAAGAGCTACTCTGGAACTCTAGTCATAATACTAAAATTAATATCTATGCTGGAAGTGATGAAGAATATAATTTTATTCATATACTGTAGGCAATAAAAATCTACAGTATATAGACATGAGAAACTCTACTAGAATGTAGTGGGAGAGAATAAAGAGATTAGTAGGAAGTGCAAAGAGAAGAAAAGATGGATCACAGAAGAAAAAGTAATACTCAATAAATTAAAAATAAAGTAATATATAATGGTAACAGTAAAATGATATAATAAAATTGCACATGGTTTTCATTCATCAAATGTTAGCAAGAATGTGATGAAAGGTGCCTTGAGGTGCATCACTATTTAAAGCTCTTTGACTATTTGGGACCCAGTAACTCCACTGGTAAAAGTCCATTCAAAGGACATTTAACACATTTTCTAAATTTTATATATTAATATATATATATATATTCTTATATTTTAACCATTTATTTTACTGTAGCAATGTTAAAAGCAGTATGAAATTTCAAAGGGTGAGTTATTAAATAAATTCTGGTATGTTCTTAGAGTAAATATAGATGAACATTAAAGTTCTGAATTTTTTCCTTTTTGGTATCTTCTGATTACTCTAAACATAATTTAAAACACTACTATTTAGCATAGGCATATTTAAGTATTTGTATGCAGGCTGACCTACAGCTGCCATGCATACATATATGCCTGTATTGTGGAATTAGACAAGCTCCATCTCCCCGTTACCCAGACAGGAATAGTTTCAACTACTGTCACAGAAGCTAAGTCACCTAAAATAAAATGAATCATAGCGTCCTATTTGTTCTGAAGTATTAACGTGTCCTGTAGACTTCTGGGTGAAATACCTAATGGAATTTATATGAAAAGTGAAAAACAGTGCTGCTGGGAGTAAATCCACCATTGGTTAGCAGCCAAGAGTTATGAAGAGTTAAACTCTGGAGATTCCAAGAGGAGAGTGTGGCACCTAGAATGAATCCAGGCATGGAATTTGGAGGCCACTTGATTTGAAAAGAGCTATGGATGCCTAAAACAGCTATGACATAGGGGCTCACACTGTTGGTGGTTTTAAAACAACTGGGGAGAATAAGCAAACAAGATCTGGTGCTGTTGGCAGGTTAAAATGAACAATGGAGAAATGGTGAGAGAAGAAGGTACACAAGGAATTGTGGGCAGTCTGGGCTGAACCAACTATATTATTCCTGAGGGAGTTCTGAATATTTCCAAATTATGCCCCTAGTGACTCTGAATTATATGAAAGAAGTAAGGAAGCCTCAATATAAGGCTGAGAGTATTTAGGTTTAAACCAGAATACTTGAACTCTATTGTTCCTATGGGAAGACATCTGTTTTCATGGAACAGAAGATTTAACATTGTTAGGATATCAACGTTCCACAAAATGACCTACAGATTCAACACAATTCCTATAAAAAAACTCAGCTGTATAATATTTTTGTAGAAATTGAAATCATAGTCCTAAAATTACTACAGAAATGCAAGGTATCCAGAGTAGCCAAAATAAATCTTGAGGAAAAAAAGACCAAATTTGATATCCTTTTTTCAAAATTTGCTATGTAACTAGCTACTCTGAAATACTGTTAGGTAGTCCCCCCAAATGTTAAACAGAATTATCTTATGATCAAATAATTCTATCCTAACAGAAATGAAAACATGTCTCCATGAGAACATGTACATAAATGACCATAGTACCTTTATTCCTTATAGTCAAAAGGTGGAAATAATTCAAATGTTGATCATTAGATGAATGGATAAATAAAATGTTCATCCATATAATGAGATATTGTTTGGTAATAAGAAAAATGAAGTACTGATACATGTTACAACATGGACAAATATTAAAAACCTTATGCTAAGTGGCAGAAGCCAGATACAAGGCCACATATCTTATAATTCCATTTATATGAAATGTACAGATTATCAAATTCATAACGATAAAAAGTATATTAGGGGTTGCCAGGTGCTGGGGAGGGAAGGGGTAATGAATGGAGAATGACTGCTAATGTGTAAGCAATTTCTTTTTGGCATGATGAAATGTTCTATAATTAGACAGTGGTAATGCCTGTACAACTCTGGGAATATACTAAAAATCACTGAACTACTCATTTTTAAAGGGTGAATTTTATGATATGTGAATTATCTCAAGAAACCTGTTGGATAAAAAGATGGTTTTAGGGCTTCCCTGGTGGCGCAGTGGTTGAGAATCTGCCTGCTAATGCAGGGGACACGGGTTCGAGCCCTGGTCTGGTAGGATCCCAAATGCCGCAGAGCAACTAGGCCCGTGAGCCACAACTACTGAGCCTGCGTGTCTGGAGCCTGTGCTCCGCAACAAAAGAGGCAGCGATAGTGAGAGGCCCGCGCACCGCGATGAAGAGTGGCCCCCGCTTGCCACAACTAGAGAAAGCCCTCACACAGAAAAAAAAAGATGGTTTTACAAAAGATCAAACATAAATATATTTAATATTTCTATTATTCTGAAGACATTAATGATAATATGTATACTTTTAATAATTTCTTCCCATGTTATTTCATATTACTATATGTCTACATTAAGAGCTTCTGCCTTTGTTATATTTCATTAAAATAGTAGTGATTATATAGATTTTCATTCAAATTTTATTGATAATACTTTCAGTATTATCAATACTTTAAGTATCAATATTTTAAGTATTATTGATAATAATACTTTTTATGTTAACTTCAGATAAAATGGCTTTAATAATATCAATATTAATGATAAAATACATACTTTGGCATATGTCTTTTAATCACATTTTGCTTATTTATTTTCAACATAATTTCGATCTTATTCACCCTAGGCTATGGAGATCTTATAGTAGTTTCTTAAATCATTGAATTCATTTTTGGAGAATGAGCAGGTACTTTGTTCCTTTTCCTTTACTACCTACATCAACAGGACATAAATATGTTACTTCTTTCTGTTTAAGGTTATTTTAATTACTAGATGACACTTTCAATTTCAGTCAGGTCATTAAGCAGTATACAGATGAAATAAAGGGATGAATATATGAAGAGAAAGTGACCTCAGAGCTTTCTTTGTCTTTCTGGATTTTTTTTTTTCCAATAAACAAGTCTAAGCAAGCATTGAAAGGAGAAATCTGTAATTTCTTAAACACTTTCTCCAATGCTAGAAAATTCTATAAACAATGTCAGTAACTTTCAATTTCTTTAAACTTAATTCCACACAAATTACAGTCATCTACATAATAAGTACTTAAGAATACAATATCTTTGACCTCTGTCAAGTTGATCTCTAAAAAGTTTTGTTACTCATTTTAGACCTTGCCATTACTGCCCTTCAACTACCCCTTTTGTCTTTCTTTTACTTACCTTTTATTACAAAACTAATCCAAATTTAGGTGAAAGTTACAGTTTAAATGGTAAATAATTAAAAAGTAAGCTGCCAGCTCATCAAGGCAGTGTATTATTTTGTCAAGATTTTAAGAACAAATCAATTGTTTGTTTAACAAAAAATAGTAACTGCTATTGCAACCAGAGGTAAGGTATTTCTATTAAAAAGTAGATTCCATAGAAAAGCAACAGGCCAAACTCTAACTGATAAAAGGGAATAGCTCACATGGCATATTTCCTAACAGTGATGCCAACAAAAAGCTTTTAGAAAAAGAAGTACATGATATAATAGTTTACAACTTTAAAAACTTCAGTGTGATTTATCTTTCTGCAATGTGAATGAGACAGATTTATGAGCCATTCCTACTACCAACTGATGATTCACTGAACGAGCATGTTTTCAGGCTGCTGTTTACAGAAACTTCAACCATAACATCATGTAAGTGGTGAGTCACATGCCAGATTTCAAGAAACTTCAAAAAACTTTTTTAAAAGGAGGCAGGAATGTACAGTGGAGAAAGGACAGCCTCTTCAATAAGTGGTGCTGGGAAAACTGGGCAGGTACATGTAAAAGTATGAAATTAGATCACTCCCTAACACCATACACAAAAATAAACTCAAAATGGATTAAAGACCTAAATGTAAGGCCAGAAACTATCAAACTCTTAGAGGAAAACATAGGCAGAACACTCTATGACATAAATCACAGCAAGATCCTTTTTGACCCACCTCCTAGAGAAATGGAAATAAAAACAAAAATAAACAATCAACTGACAAAGGATTAATCTCTAAAATTTATAGGCAGCTCATGCAGCTCAATAACAAAAAAACAAACAACCCAATCCAAAAATGGGCAGAAGACCTAAATAGACATTTCTCCAAAGAAGATATACAGACTGCCAACAAACACATGAAAGAATGCTCAACATCATTAATCATTAGAGAAATGCAAATCAAAACTACAATGAGATATCATCTCACACCAGTCAGAATGGCCATCATCAAAAAATCTAGAAACAATAAATGCTGGAGAGGGTGTGGAGAAAAGGGAACACTCTTGCACTGCTGGTGGGAATGTGAATTGGTTCAGCCACTATGGAGAACAGTATGGAGGTTCCTTAAAATCTACAAATAGAACTACCATATGACCTAGCAATCCCACTACTGGGCATATACCCTGAGAAAACCATAATAAAAAGAGTCATGTACCAAAATGTTCATTGCAGCTCTATTTACAATAGCCAGGAGATGGAAGCAATCTAAGTGTCCATCATGGGATGAATGGATAAAGAAGATGTGGCACATATATGCAATGGAATATTACTCAGCCATAAATAAATGAAATTGAGCTATTTGTAATGAGGTGGATAGACCTAGAGTCTGTCATACAGAGTGAAGTCAGAAAGAGAAAGACAAATACCATATGCTAACACATATATACGGAATTTAAGAAAAAAGTCATGAAGAACCTTGGGGTAAGGCAGGAATAAAGACACAGACCTACTAGAGAATGGACTTCAGGATATGGGGAGGGGTAAGGGTAAGTTGTGACAAAGCGAGAGAGAGGCATGGACATATATACACTACCAAATGTAAGGTAGATAGCTAGTGGGAAACAGCCGCATAGCACAGGGAGATCAGCTCGGTGCTTTGTGACCACCTGGACGGGTGGGATAGGGAAGGTGGCAGGGAGGGAGATGCAAGAGGGAAGAGATATGGGAACATATGTACATGTATAACTGATTCACTTTGTTATAAAGAAGAAACCAACACACCATTGTAAAGCAATTATACTCCAATAAAGATGTAAAAAAAAAAATCAGACTTCTAAAATTGTAATTCACCATTAGAAGTAGATCTGCTTGCTTTGTAACTAACATTAACAGGGGAAAGCACTTGTCTGAGTGTCTCTTTAGTTGTTTATCAGACATTTGTGTCCCTTCACATCTGAATGGGTGGGATCAGTTGATTAACCATTCCACTTCTCAGATAATTTGGTCTTCTCAGGATTTATGTTTATATTTTTGTTACCATAATGAAGCTTCTCAGAGACCCTATAATTTCAATTTTCTGTGATAGAAAACAACAAAAATAATAATAATCACTGATTAATCTTGGCCTTTTTAGAGTTGAGAAGATTTGAAATCAAGGTTTCAATCCTATGGGTCAATTCTCTGAACCCTTGATCAGATCAAAATTAATGTAAACTGAAGGGAACTAAGAACTTTATGCAAAAAATGCTAGATTTTACAATCCATTTGAAGTTGGAATTCTGATTTAGATGTACCTATAACTTAATAAAATGGCATCAAATAACTCACACAGATTCAATCACTCTTGTCTACATATGCAACTCAAATTTTAAAATTTGTTACAACTGGCACTTCCCCGTAAAGATGGCTACCTTGGAGAAAAAAATATCATCAAAATGATTGTGTTTTAATTGTGTTTTAACTTTTCTAATGTGAAACAGCTATTTTAATGATTATCTTGACTGATAAAAGTGATAGATTTTTAAAATATAAAAAAAGATTGCAAAATAATAACAACATATAAACCATTAAATGTATTTCAATCATTTACTAGATTTTATAGTAAAAAATCTATATAGCTCCATATACATAGAGCTTTTTTAGCCATTAACATACAAATTAAATTGAAGAGGGCACAGCGAGTATCAACTGATTAAATTTAATGGTCTTCTATACTCTTCAGCTACTTTTTAACCCTTATCATACATGTTAGAATTCATGTCACTATGAATCAGGTCACTAGAGATTAATCAAAGTGATGGGAATTATCTTGAACCAATGCTAGGATGAGGAAGAAAAATATGAGTCTGCTATCTATAAAAAGTCAGAAATGGCTTTATGCCAATCTTCATAAACCTGTAATTAAAACTTCAGAAGAAACAAAAAATAAGGCAAGTACATTTCTGTGAGTAATAGACAAATCTCCTTAACCCCCCTGTATTATCAAGTTCACTTTTGCTCTTTTAAGAATAGTCATTTTCTTCTGTGGTAATATAAATCCAATATTACATAACTGGTATATTTGTGCTTGGTAATCTTTTAATTCAAATGAGGAAATAAGCATCAAAAATGTCAAATGCTCAGATAGGAACAACTATAAGAACTTCAATCCATCAAGTCTATGTTACTGCATTCAGTTAAATTAGGTGTAATGTGCCAGTTTCACTTTCTTGAAATTACTCACTTCCCAACTGAAGTTGTCAATGTTTACCTAAAATGGCTCTTCTTATGTTATTTATTAAATATGTTATGTGCAAGATATATGATAGCTGCTAGAGACCCAAATATGTAAAGACACATTTCCTGTTTCAAGAAACTTACAACCAAAAAGAAAAATATATGAGTAAATTAATAATTGTTGTTTTCAGGGGTCAAATGCTATCATAAACCTAGGTATGGGATTATGGAACATTTCAAAGTATATCATTAGCCCTCAGTGTCCCTTGGATTGGAGACTGGGAATTCTGCATCAACATCAATATTAGAAATTAGTATCATTAATAAATTCTTATAGGGCAATTATTCATATTCAAATGAAGAAATCCTTAATTTCTGCCACAGTCCCTGGAATTTTGTGAAAGCTCTGAAAATAATTCCGCTATACATCTATTAGCTTTATATCTAGCCATTAAGAAAAAAATCAGCTTTTGTAGTTTTTGCATAGCAAACACAGAACAGGATGTTTTCAGAGATTTGCAAGATGTTTATAAACAATGCATCAGCTCAGTACTGCATAAAAAGAAACCAGGAAACACTAAATCCATGGAATTTGTAATATATCCACTATTTTGCTTGCCCTTTGAAAATTTCAACTTATATTTATGGCTTATGGGCTGGAAGCTAGGATACTATTAGATCCTGGGGTTCTATGATATGTAATTTTGTGGTATGTGTTGATGAACAGGAGTGGGATTCATGAGGGACTAGCTCAGGCTTTACTGCTTTGTCTTCAGAAAGCACATGCATTAAAATTGTAAGGAACTGCTCAGATCTCTAGAAATTCTTCTATTTCTAAGGATGACTCAAAATCCATAAAATAACTTTTGTAACAACCTGCTACTTCACACCATATAATCACTGTATATTCTGAGGTAAGATAAAAGAAATCCATGGGACAACATTGATAAGTAACTAGATATCTTCTGTTCCTGGATTACTTGATCTTCTTTGAGATGAGAACTCCAAAATCTTAAAAAAATATGCATTTTTTTAATCCTCACATGCTGTTTTTCCCATGATAGATAAATATATCCATGTGTACTTTGTTGCTTGTTTTAAGTTTAAACTTAGATTTTTAAGTTCAGATTCATTCTCAAAATAAGTCATAACAATAACAAAATATAAAGGCGAGCAATCATTTTTAAACTTTTTAACTTAAGTTAAAGGTTAAGTGTTGGTATCCTCAACTAACTTTTGAGATGAAATATGTAAAATTACAAGAGACAGAAATCAATCATAAGGATTTTAAAAATAATCCGATATTACATTTAATGATTTCTCAACCTTTTAGTGGGATTTCATTCTTATGTTTTAAAGATCCAAGTAGTATACATACCACCATTCTTAACAGAAGGATTCCACTGTTTCCACGATAAAAACATAAACCAATTATCCACTTGACTGAAAATGTCATTCAACTTTACTTTTACTAAGAGTCAAGCTTCCTCTATTTTCTGGTTAAAATAATTCCAGTAATGCAAAATGATTTCCATAAAGAAGAAAAAAACAGTTAATCATGTAAGTGATGTAATAAGTATTTGTCAAAATTCAACACTCATTCTTAATAAAAACTCTCAGAAAACTAGGAATAGATTGGAACCTTCTCAATCTTATGAAGAACATTACAAAAACCTAAATCTGTCATAATACATAGCAGTGAAAAACTGGCTGCTTTCCTGCTAACATCAGTAACATGGCAAAAATCTTCATTCTTTCCTCTCCTATTCCCCATTGTACTGGATGTTCCAAGCCACTGCAATAGACCAAGGAGGGGAAAAAAAAAAGACAGCCAATTGGAAAGTAATCAACAGAAAAGTTTCCCCATTCACAGATTACACAGTTACATATGGAGAAAATCTGAAGAAAACGAAACTAAAATTTTCTTTAAACAATAAGTGCTTTATAAGGTTACAGGATAAAAAGTCAGCATGCAAATAATTATATTTATTTATAAAGGCAATGTAAAATTGAGAACTAATTTTTTTTATAAATACCATTAAAATACTGTTAATAATGGCTCCAAAAATTTGACATATTTAGATATAAATCTAGCAAAAATGCAGAGGCTTTGTAAGCTGAAAACTATAAAGGCTTGACAAAAATAAATGAAAAAAAGAGATGCTTATGATGTTCAAAAACATATCATATTTAAGAAGAGAACATGTGAAAAATATTTCATGACCTAGGGTTAACAAAGATTTCTTAGACATGATGAAAAAAGCAACAGTCCACCAAAAAAAAAGTTGATAAATTTAAATTTATCAAAATTAAAACTACTGCTCTGGGAAAGTTTCTATGATGAAGACAAAAATGCAAGACATAGACTTGTAGAAAATATTTATTTGCAAATCTCTTATTTGTCATGTGTCCTTAATATATAAATTACTCTATAAAATCAATTGTAGAAAACAATATAATTACAAAATGATTGGCATATCTAAACAGACACTTGATTAAAGAAGATATAAAGATGGCAAATAAATACTTCGAAAGATGTTAAATTTAATTAGCCATTAAATAAATTAAAACCATAATAAGATACCACAATGTACCTAATTAAACAGCTAAATTTAAAAAATTAAAATGTGAAACCCCAGAGTTACTGCAAACTAACTTAATTTCTTATACTTTGTTGGTGGAAAAGTAAAATAATGCAGCCACTCTGGAAAAAAGTTTGATATATAAAATTAAAATCCACTTCTCTAACTGCATGGTAACTGTACTCCTGGGCATTTATCCTAGAGAAAGGAAACTAAGTTCACACCAAAAGTTGTATAAGGATTTTCAAAAGCAGTATTTTATGTAACAGCCCTGATTTAAAAACTAACAAAAAAAACCCTGAAATATCTTGCCATAGGTAAATAAACTACATATTACAACGCAATAAATGGTTTCACAAAAAAAATCCTCTAAATTTTGTTTCTAAAATTTTTTATTGTTCTAAGGTTTATATTTAGATGTTAACCATTTTGATATAATTTTGGTATAAGGTATCAAGCATGAGTCCAGGCATTTTTTAAAATAGATATTCACTTTTCCAATGCCATTTATTAAAATGTCTACCTTGTCTTTACTGAACTACCTTGGCATCTTTTTCAAAGATCAATGACCATATTTGTTTGTGTTGATTTCAGGACTCTTTATTTCATAATCCACAGACCTCTTTGTCTATTTTTTCACTAATATTACACTGTTTTGATTATTGTAACTTTATAGTAAGTCATAAAATCAGGTAGAGTGAGAACTTTGTTCTTATTCAAAACCATTTTTGATATTCTAGTTTCTCTGAATTTGTATATAAATTTATTTTTTTGCTTTTTTAATGACAGACAGTTGACTTACAATATTATATTAGTTTCAGGTATACAACATAGTAATTAGATATTTTTATAGACTAGACTCTGTAAAAAGGTGCTACAATATACTGACTATATACCCTGTACTGTACATTGCATCTTTTTATCTTTAATACTTAATAGTTTGTACCTCTTAAGCTCCTCCCATATCTTGCTCCTCCTTGAGCCAACCCCTCACTTGAAACCACTAGTTTGTTCTCTATATCTCTGAGTCTGTTTCTGTTTTGTTATATTCATTCGTTTTATTTTTTTGGTTCCACATATAAGTGAAAAAGTAGTTGTCTTTCTCCACCTGATTTATTTCACCAATCATAATTCCCTCTAGGTCCACCCATGTTGTCACAAATGGCAAATTTTCACTTTTTTATAGCTCAGTAATATTCCATTATATTTACATAAATTTTAGTATTGTTCATTGCTAGTCATTAGAAATACACTTGATATCTGTATATTGACCAAGTATCTAGAAACTCTGCTGAACTCACATTATTTCTAGAAGGTTTTGTGTAGATCCCCCTGGATTTTTTACATCAACAACCAAGTTGCCTTTAATAAGAGAAATGATCATGTTTCTTTCCAAACTGTAAATATTTTTCTTATTGCAATGGCTAGGTCATTCACAATAGTGGTCAATGGGAATGGCAAGAGTGGACACTCAGTCTTTCAGGGAAACGATTTAGTCTTTCACTATTTAATATAATGTTATCTGTAAGGTTTTATGAAAATTTGCATTATCAGGTTTAAAGGACTTACCTCCTATTTTAATTAATGAGAGTTTCTTATTATGATCAAATGTTGACCAAAGACTTTTCTAAATCTATTCAGGTGAACAAATAACTACTCTTCTATATTTTGTAAGTAGGGTGAATTACAATAAATTTTACTTATTTGATTAGCTTTTTATACCTTATATAATGTACCTTATACCTATCTATTATATATATAATGGATATATGTATTATATAATGGATACATATATAAGTGGACATTCCTACTTTCAAACAACCAAGTAAAAGGCCAATCTGAAAATATTGTTGACAAGAAGGAATTTCCTTCTTTCTTTGGAAACCAGATTCTGGTAGGTAGGAAGGTTTGAAAAATTGTTTCGATAAATAGTGGAGATGCTATAAATTCTCATGGCAAAGTAGTGGTAAAGAAATAGCAATGCCAAATCACTTCCTTATGTTAGCAACTGTAACATCAGGAACATTCTCATTACTATCAACATGAATTTCAGAACTGAATATCAAGGCATAAATTATAAATACTTAACAATTCTAAAGAGTGATTTCAAAACCTTTTCTCACCAGCAAGCATGGAGAAGAATGAGCACCTTCCCAATGTCAGAGGGTATCATTTGGCAAGGCCACCAGGATATGATAAACAATCCAATCAGAGGTCAACTTTACCAATGTCATTTGCAGAATAACATGTAACAGACACTTGAGTGCAACTAACTACTGATAAGTGGAGTGAAAAGAGCTCACACATTAACAATTTTATTTTAGGAAAAAATAAAAGTGCAATCATACTTTATATCCAAAAGCTACTAAGGGTAATGACCTACACAAGCAGTTATCCCATACTTATTCGATTGATTAACTTTTGTAAGTTTATGCAGATCTAATCAGGTTAGAGTTGAATTAGACTGCATTTATACTCTTAATTATAATCACATGTGAATCGGTAGACCAAGAAATGTGCTATTATCTATTCAGTTACTGGCATTCTCATAATCCTTTGTCTGTTTATCCTTTTCAGAAGTCTTATTTTGCCCTGGCATTTTCACAATTCTTTTACTACTTATACTTTTTAAAAGCTACATTTTACCCTATCAATAATAGCAGTACTAATGCTCAAATAACTTAATTCAAAAATTATATCTTTTTGTAGGCATCATGGTTTGAACTAAACAAGCTAGAAAAGTTAGGGATAAGAAATAAAACACACAGACTCAAAAACCAACAAAAGATTGTGATATTATTATTTCATATTTAAAAATATGAAATGAAAACTTTTATTTTCTTCTCTCTCTCACACACACACACACACACACACACATAAAACTAGAAAAAAGGATATTATAGTAAGGATGCTATTGAAACCCAGCTGAGTATGAAAGGATGGATATTGAAATATACTGGCTCCAACATAGAAAAAAAAAATTATTCTCAAAAACCTGCTTGGGAAAAACAGCACTCCATATACTTAGACAAAAATGTACTTTTCAACAATATTTTCTCATTTGAACGCACTTGTTCTAATTAAAACATACATTATGTGCCAAGCTCCTTTGGTTTCAGCTAATGTATTCATTCTTTCAACCACAAATGACTATTCCATTCTTTGTATATCCCAGGTTCAGGAAACATGTTCTTGGATAAGACATAAAATGCTCCTCCTCTTTTGGAGCTTAAATCCCAGTAGGACAATGATAGACAACAAAGGGCAAATAAATAGCAAAATTATGGGATCATCTGAGGGAAAAGATTCCTGAGCAGAGAGAATAACTGTTATAAATGAGAAAAAGTATATATGACACTATGTGATTCTTTCTAGAACTATGCACAATTGGGCCAATGTATAGTGAAATCAGTGGAAACAAAGAAATGTGCTTGCAGGTTAGTTATGGATGGTTGGCAGATCCAGGGAGAATAGGGCCTTCTTGGGAAAGTGGGAAAGGTTTATGGTCAGTGAATCATGATAAAATATTATTATGAAGGGCAAAGCCAGTTTCCTTCATACATTATTTTAAAAAATAGCTTCCACAGTTAAATCTTAAGGGAAATTTTAAAAACGCAAGCTCTTCTTTGGTTCAAGTGGCCTGCTTTTCTTCCAGAGACATTATAGGTCTTGATTTTTTAGGCTATATAGCAGCTCATTTACTAAATACTGAGTATTTTTTCTAAATACTGAGTAGAATAATTAAACTTACTGCTATGTAATGACATATTAGCCAGAATCCTAAAACTTTTCTAATTTGGATTTATCAGAAAAGAATGGTTTGCTGACATAGACCTAAAATAGACTTAATTATTTTTAGAAAGTAATGATTATGCTTTTTATCATTTTCAAAGAGTTTCATTTGACCTTTGACAGAGATCTCAATAAACTCTGCCTGATAACACCTGTGATATGTAATTTCAAAGTAAGTGCCTGCATTTTTTTATGGCTCATCAGATCCATTCTGAATGGTCAATTAGTATATATCAGTAATTACTGCACATTCTAGAAAAGATTTATATGAATTTATAAATTATAACTCAATTAGCCATCAAAGAAGAGATATGGTAACACAAAAGGTCAGTATGAACCATAACAAATTGGATAAGCTCTCACACATCATTAAACAGCCTCAGCAGTCATGTTAGGGGGAAGTCTTCGGCACTTTTCCATTTTGCCTTCTCATCACTTCTGTCTCTCCGTAAATGAGGCCCATAAATGCTGTTAAAAACAGAGTTGTCTAATGCCAGTTTCCTGTTTCACAGTCATAAATATAATAAAATGACGATATAAGAGATAGTTCATTAAAATGAACTATCCATTACTAAATTTATTATATTTAATACATAGCACCATCTAGTGAAATTTGAGGGAAATGTGTAATATATTGATATGATGCAGAACAATTTTGCAAATAATTAGAGATTAGTTCTTATGCGTTAATATACATTTAAATTTCTCCTAGAAATTTCTCAAGGGATAAATAAAATGTTACATCACATGCATTTATATATATACATTTTTAAAATATATGCTTTTCATATTAATATGTTTATGCAATTAGTAAAATATCTTTCTCTTCAAACACACGTGATCATAAGCAAATATTTATGATTTAAGCAGGGGTTTAGTTGATATTAAGAAAATATAACCTAAAACAATTCAACCATAGTATGTGAAAGTAGTATGTGTAGTATGTGTGGGTATCCACAAAATAACTCAAAAGATTTTTTATTCAAAAATGTCCCTGATAACATTTATAATACTATTTGGTGGCCCTTTATGCAAAATAGAGGCTGACTGTTTATGAAAACTGTCATAATAAATTTAATGTGTTAGTTCCACAAAATATGTCCTGGCTTGTTTAAAAATATTAAAATATCAGTGATATTAAAATTATATATAACACATATAATTGTGTGAACAGCATACCTCATTCCTTGTGTTATTCTTGCTGTTATAACATAGTTTATGTGTAGAGTTTATATTTCTGCACAAACATGTTTTATAAAATTAATTTAAACAAATTTTGAAAATATATCATCTTTTGTGAATAAATTATTTATAAATGACAACAACAATGTTTTAAAACCACCCTGGCAATCGAAGTTGTATAGAAGCTGGATAATATTTTCTGAGTAAAAAGGATGTCATTATAAAACAAAATGGTGGGTTTATTTTGTATTTCTTAACAGGACTTCCAAGGCAATTCTAAAGAGATAAGTTCAAATACAACTTTGTAACAATGTCAATTAAATAAATTTTATTAATTAAATAAGTATTGACCACTTTTCATGAACTATCATATTAATGAACAAAGAGAGAAGTGTGTCAGTGATAAGAATACACTGATTGACTTTCCAACTATGAGAGCATTATTGTCCAGAAGCCCTAGTTGCTATGCTCTGATATCCATGTTCAGGTTTATTTCAAGGCCATGCTTTCCACAATTTCTTCCCAATCAAGGACTAAGTATTGCATGGATACAAAGCCAGGCCCATTCCTGGGATGCATGATAGTCTTCCGACAGCAATCTTTGACTTGAAAACTCCTCCATAGCTCTGATGAACTTTTCTTAGATTGTGCTGCTGTCTAGAAAGCTTCCAACAACGTTCTTTGGTCTCTCCTTCACTGGGGTCAGACTTGCATTGCAATTTGAAGGTTCTCCCAGATTCTTCCAACTTCCTAACCTCACTCCAATTTTTTTCTCATGGGCATTTTTTCCTAACAAAATGTCTGCACATTAATCCCATTTGGCATCTACTTCTTGGAGGATTCAGAAGTGAGGTCCTAGAAGGGCCAGAACTTTTTCCCTCAGTGATAGATACTTACTCCAGACACTATTTTGCTTTCATTGCACACAAAGCTTCAGCCAGCACTCCTACACAGAAGCCTATAGAATGCTTGATCTATAGGCTTGGAATCCCACACACAGTAGCATTTGAGTAGGTGACAGCAAGGGTCCCATTTAACTACAAGTTATGGCCACCAACGGTTCACTTCAGAATTCATATGCCCAGGGATCAGAAGGCAAGCACAGGGGTCATTTTAATGTCAGAGATAATTTACCTTGATCAGTAGGAGAAAGAATAACGGTACTGGGGCTTCCCTGGTGGCGCAGTGGTTGAGAGTCAGCCTGCCGATGCAGGGGACACGGTTTCATGCCCCGGTCTGGGAAGATCCCACATGCCACGGAGTGGCTAGGCCCGTGAGCCATGGCTGCTGAGCCTGCGCATCCGGAGCCTGTGCTCTGCAACGGGAGAGGCCACAACAGTGAGAGACCCGCGTACCGCCAAAAAAA
>NW_006772498.1:687764-696273 GCF_000442215.2 Lipotes vexillifer | reverse complement strand
CCGCCAAAAAAAAAAAAAAAAAAGAATAACAGTACTTAGACAATGGGGCAAATTTGATGCATAGAACCCAGGTGATCCACTTGGGTTGCCTCTGCCCCATTAGTACTTCCTTGCTCTATTTTAACTGTGAATAGATACACGTAGCAACCTGGGACTGAGAAGAAGGGTACTGACTATCAAGGGATCAGACCCATCGGTAATGAAGTTTTGGGTCACACTACTAAGTAAGCCAGCATGACCTCTGAAGAGATAGCTGAGATTGGGAGTGATTTAGAATGGATAGTGGTGTTGGGAACAGGTTAGTATCAGTTGTAACTTCAAGATCAATTCTATCAGTTAGGACTGGAGTTCACAGCAATATCACTTTTTAAAGTTTTTCTCAAGAAAATGGGCCCCAGAGAATCACAGAAGAGCTGTTGCCTGAAGCTGTGTGGAGGAGCTGGTCTGTACAACACAAGTAGTAGAACTGGTAGCCTTGGGAATAGGAGTATAAATGACCAAGGGCCCAAACTGCTGTGCTCTGAAATCCATCATCCACATTTGTAACGATGTTAAGTTTCTTGCTAACTGCTCTCTACTAATGACTGAGACTGGCAAGGAGACTAGAGCTGGCCTTTTCTTGGAAGAAACAGAACTCCTCTGACAGCCAGCTTTGGTTCCAGAACTCTCCAGTCTCCCTGTTGAACTTTTCTTAGACTAAAAACAGTCTAGGACTCTTTCATATAAATTCCTATTCTCTCTCCTCACTTAGAATTAAACTTGCATGGCAACAGGATAGATCTCCCAGCTTTACCAGTCTCCAGCCTATTTCTTCTTGGAAGCAATCTCAGGCCTTTTCTCTAATAAAATCCTTAAATGTTTAAACCTAATAATGCAAAGTCAAACAACCTGAGACATTTAGATATGCTCCATGTTAGGAATTACTAAGTACACCAAATTCCTCGCTTTTGCTGATCCACAACCAGTAACTTAGTAGGAAGAAATTCCTTCTATCTTTAAATTAAAACTCTCCCTGCATTTAAAAAAGCTAAAACTTAAAAAAAAATCTTATCCTATGAGGTATAACACAAAAGAGAGAAGTCAAGCATTTTTTACAGTGCATAGGATAGTCCAAACAGAGAGAAAAGAACATTAGTTTCCCAAGTCACAGCTCAAAGCAGCATGGAAAGAAGCCCAAAATAAGTTTAAATTAGGAGACTCTGCTCAGAAACTGCTCATGGTCACAGAAATAAAATTAGATCCTTGTAAATAAATGGGATATTATGTACTGGGCATCAAGTTGAAATATCTGGACAGTTTTTTTTAACACAACTTGTCCTCATTTCTTTGCAAAATATTTATAAGTGTAAGTGGATTCCCATAAAAATCTGAATAATAAATTTAGTAAAGCTGTAAAACCATTACTTTTAGGGTAGAAATTACAGTGTGTACTTATGGCATTTTCTCTGGTATGGTACTTTTTTTTTCTTGTGGTACGCAGGCCCTCTCACTGTTGTGGCCTCTCCCGTTGTGGAGCACAGGCTCCAGACGCACAGGCTCAGCGGCCATGGCTCACGGGCCCAGCCCCTCCGCGGCATGTGGGATCTTCCCAGACCGGGGCACGAACCCGTGTCCCCTGCATCCGCAGGCGGACTCTCAACCACTGCGCCACCAGAGAAGCCCTCTGGTATGGTACATTTTTGTGAACATTTTAAACATATGTATATAAGGCATGTTCCTACTTACTGAAATTGGGAAAATGAAAACAATTAGTTAAAATGCATACACTTTAAACTACACAAGGCCCTGGGAACAGGAGGATCTCTCTAGATGCAGTGGAGTTTTTTTTAATATTTTTATTGGAGTATAGTTGCTTTAAAATGTTGTGTTAGTTTCTGCTATACAGCAAAGTGAATCAATTATAATATACATATATCTCCTGTTTTTTAGATTTCCTTCCCATTTAGGTCACCACAGAGCACTGAGTGCGCTGTGCTATACAGTAGGTTCTGATTAGTTACCTATTTTATACATAGTAGTGTACGTATGTCAATCCCAATCTCCCAATTCATCCCAGCCCCCTCGCCTCCCCCCTTGGTAACCATAAGTTTGTTCTCTACATCTGTGTCTCTATTTCTGCTTTTCAAATAAGTTTATCTGTACCATTTTTCCAGAACCACATATAAGCAATATTATACAATATTTGTTTTTCTCTTTCTGACTTACTTCACTCTGTGTGACAGTCTCTAGGTCTTTCCATGTTGGTGCAAATGGCATTATTTTGTTCTTTTTTATAGCTGGGTAATATTCCATTGTTTATATGTACCACATCTTCTTTATCCATTCCTCTGTTGATGGACATTTAGGTTGCTTTCATGTCCTGGCTATTGTAAATAGTGCTGCAATGAACATTGGGTGCATGTATCTTTTTGGAATTATGGTTTTCTCTGGGTATATGCCCAGGAGTGGGATTGCTGGGTCATATGGTATTGCTAGGTCATACTGTATTCTATTCTAAGTTTTTAAGGAAACTCCATACTGTTCTCCATAGTGGCTGCATCAATTTACATTCCCACCAACAGTGCAAGAGGGTCCCACACCCTCTCCAGCATTTATTGTTTCTAGATTTTTAGATGTTTCTAGATTTTTATTCTGACTGGTGAGAGGGGATAACTCATTGTAGTTTTGATTTGCATGTCTCTAATGATTAGTGATGTTGAGCATCCTTTCATGATTTTGTTGGCAATCTGTATATCTTCTTTGGAGAAATGTCTATTTAGGTCTTCTGCCCACTTTTGGACTGGGTTGTCTGTTTTTTTGATATTGAGCTGCATGAGCTGCTTGTATATTTTGGAGATTAATCCTTTGTCAGTTGCTTCATTTGCAAACATTTTCTCCCATTCCAAGGGTTGTCATTTTGTCTTCTTTATGGTATCCTTATGCATTACAGAAAATAATTTAATAAAGTTACTTTTTCTCCATTATAATAAATGATTTTTTACTGATGGAAACAAAAATTATAAAACAAAAGAAAACAACACCAGCAATAAATGTTGTCACTATTATCATTCTTAAGGATACCAGGACTAATATCATTATATTCTTTACCTCTGTTAATGCAAATCACTCTGAAAGGTCCCAGAATTCTAGGTCCCTTCTCAACTCCTACTGACAATTATTCGTCATAATTTTCTACACATTTAACACTTCTCTGCACAAATTTAATTTCCTCATATCTCATGTTTCCTAACTTTGAAAATTCTTATAATATACAATAAGAACTCAACATCCAGCATCAAGAAAATTTCTAAATCATCAACCTCTTCTCTGAACAGTCCTGAGTCTGCTCCATGGACAATACTACTTCTAAATTTTTATTGTGGCAGCTTTTTTCTCCCAGGTATTATACAAATGGGCCCAGAAATATGGTAGAGACACTTACTCCTGCTTATTTCTGATTTCAAAATAAATTCAATTCTTTCTCCATAAATGCCCCCAATTTTGAATCTCATGTCTTCAGATTTTTATACCATACAATATCTCTCTTGATTGTGCTCATCTACTAACATGAATTTGATTCCTCTTTAGTTTTCAGACTAAGTGCCTGATAAAATGACAAAAATACTCCCATGAAGGAACATCACCACAATTTTTTTTTTTTTATCCAGGATAAAGAAAAGTTTCCAAATCATTTGAAAGAGAAAAAATAGGTAAGAACAGCTATAAATGATCAAGTATCAGAATGATGAAGAAATTTTCAACAGAACTGGAAACCAATGAAAATGGGAAACATTAATGTTCCATAAAATACATACATATAAGAAATGCTCATAAAACATAGAAAATATAATTATTAATAATAAATAACTCAGAGATCCTTCTCTGCTGAGGAAAGATAAATACTCCAGTCATACTGAAAACAATTCTCATGTAAGTAGGAGGAATACATTTTTGGACATTGACTTTAAAAATGTCATATTAGAAACATTTTTTTGTTTGTTTTTCCTATTATGATGCCATTAGCTTGTTGCCAAGAATCTGCCTCAGAGTCTAAAGGATACCTGTATTGAGTGAAAACATCCATTCTCACCTTGGTCATCCTCAGCCCATTTTCACACACTTTCCAGTCAGAGAAAATAGTACAATTTTTTTTTAATTCACTAAAAGACTAATTCTATCAACATCATTATTTGGGATGAGGACAGAAGAGGAAAGGCTGATAGCTGAAAACATTTATTTTCATTATGGATAAACAATGCTCACTAATGGATCAGGCTATTTTTTTTTTATTGGAGTAAGATTCCTTTACAATGTTGTGTTAGTTTCTGCTGTACAATGAAGTAAATCAGCTATATGTATACCTATATCCCCTGCCTCTTATTTGAACTGTTTCAACAAACTATCCAACAAAAATGTATCTGTTATACATGCTGTATGTTACTTTCATATTGACCCTCTTGTTTTGACTTCAGATACATAATTTTGACGTGGGATTGCTGGGATAAAGAGAAGGAACCAGAGAAAGATACACCTGTCCTATAGTAATAAATTATTATCATAATGAGGACCTACTTATTTCTTTTTGAATTTTTATTGCTATTTGATAGATGGTAAGAATCCATAGTCTAAAACTGGCTTTGTCAACTTATTCTAAACTCAAAACCAAATTGACTGCAATATTTAGATCTGAACTTTTTCACACAGTGTAACAACTGAAAATTCCAGTTGTTGGGATATTTTTGAAAATTGGGCCATTATTCATTTCAGCTATTTCAGGTGTGCTTCATATAGAAAGTAACAGAATTTTTTAAAATGGGCGGATTCTTAGTTTACATTTCATCTATAGGACTAATGAGTGCAAATACTTTTGATAAGGCTTTACCACTACAAAAAATTATTATCTATAAATGTTAAAAATTTGGGGTACATATAAAACCACTTATTTATAAGTAGCCATGGGAGACCACTGCCTGCATAATGTGGTTTGAAGGAACTAAGAATCAACCTCTAGTGAAAATATTTCTCAGATCCATCTGCCACATCAGCAAATGTTAAGTTTCCATTAGAAATCAGGATATATTGTCAACTTTATATGTAACCACATTTTTCAATTACTTGCTTTTAAAACAGAACTATCTTTGAGTGATGTAGATTAAGTTCATGACAATGAAACATTGTCCCATCAGTGCAGATTATTTGTTAAAAGAAACATAATCCAATCTGGTCAATATAAATGAGTAATGGTTATTACTTAAGGGTTATTGTTTGGCTCACAGAATCTCCAAGAAGGCTAGAGAAGCTGGCTTGGACACTTTATAGCCAGAAAGAGTGATCACAGTCAAGTACAGGAGTGGTTAGGGAAAACCCCACTGCTACCATCAAACAGCCCAGACACTGGATTGTACTGACCTCATCGTGCTCTTGACCCAGGATGCCCTCATGTGAACTGCTGCCACTGCTAATCCTGTAAACTGAACATGGATACTACTGATTCCACCAGCTCCACCATAAATCCCACATGGCCATTGCCATTTATTTTATTTGGTTCTAATTCAGTGTCTGGGATAAGTGCATGGGATTAATGGAGTCTAGTTTTCAAACACACACTATCTGCCACAGACCTGGAAAGCAAGAGTCTGAAACTTTCTAATTCACTTGTTGGAAGCAGGGCCTTTTTCATAGCAGAGAAGATTCCCTAGAGATTAATCTACTGAGGAGCAAAAGGTAATAATAAAAAATATTTAGCATTATCACCTTTGTGTAATATCAGTATCATTGTATTCTCTTATTTTTACTTATAAAATAAACACCAAAAAATTAACTATTTTTCTAACATCATATAATTATATCTTGTACAATCAAATACATTTAACCTTTCCATTGAAAAACTTACTATGAATCACTAAATACAAATTTTGGACTACAGTCATTCAGTCGTGCACATTAAAATGTTGTTTTGTCAAAATTTTTATTTTGATATTACAAATAACTTATACCCTTTATGCAATAATAAATGTGTAGAAGAGAGAAATTAATTATACTATATGCACATGCATATGCTAGAGCAAAAAAGAAATATGAATAGCTGCTATAGTACTCATTTTCCAACTTGTCAATAGATGACAGTTGGCTTTCATTACTTTTCTACTTCACTAATCATATCACATGTCCTGTAACTTCAGCCAGAAGCTCAGAGATTTTTTCTGTGAGGTAACACATATCTTTGTTCTTAAGGGATCTGAGTCTTCGTTGGTTCTGCCTGTGTAAAGTGGCGGTGTTTTTCTTTAAGGTATACCATTTGACTTAGCATCACAAGTATAAATCAAATGTCTTTATATGCATTAACCAAGAAGTCCAGAATTCAAGAGAAATTCTTTTGCTATAAAATGAGATTATTAAATAAGTAAAGGATTAATAAGGGAAGGAGTAACTTACAATAATGGGTGTGATATTAACAAAGCTACCATAAAGTGCTCATCAGCTGAATCTGTTGGAGAAACCCTGGGAAAGAGTGCAAATGCACATTTCCATTTTAGCCTATTCATGGGATAAGCATCATTGGTTGAGGGCTTCTCCTGGACACTGTAATTCCTTACCATGTTCAACCTGCTGCCAAAGCTAGGTAGAAAGCTAGCCTTTCCAAAAATCCAAGGTAAAATGGATGTAGACACTGGCTGTTGGAAATCACCTGTAGAATATAAAAGGTCCAAGAAAATATGGGTGGAACAGGGCCAGTGTATGCTACACTCTCTTACACTTCCAGGAGTTCTCCTGGGTTTAAATTATTTCCCTTTTTGTTTCCACTGGGACAAACAACAAAAATTGCATTACTGACTTTAAAAACATAAGGCATTGATGCTGTCATTCAAACAGCTACAACTGTTGCTGTAGGAACTAGACATATAGCTGCTGCTATCCCACTGTAGTCCTTGATCCCTCATATTCTTAGATACTAATTAGAGTCTATGGTAGGTGTATTTGTGAAGCCTAGATCATGGACCATACTGTATACTGAAAGGAGGCTAGAATAGCAAGTATCAGAAATTTTCTCATTTTGTTATATGAAGCATAGAGAAAACTCAAATTAAAAAGAAATATAAAAGAGGACACATTACAAGTGATGTCAGTGAAATACAAAGGATCATAAACATAAAAGACTACTACAAACAATTATATGCCAATAAATTGTATAAACTAGAAGAAATGGACAGATTCCTAGAAACACACAACGTATCTGGATGGAATCTTGATGAAACAGAAAATCTCAACAGACCAATAACGGGTAAGGAGATTAAATCAAGCTATCAAGCTTTAAAAACTACATTCTCTTATCATTAGACTCATCTCTGTGCTCTCTCTTTCATTCTCCTCAGTCTGGGCCACAAATCAGTCTTCTCATGCAATCTGAGTTTCTAAAATACAAATCTGATCAGGAACTTCCTCATGCATCAATTCCTCAGTGACTACAAACTTCAAATACACTCTTGAGACTCTTGAGTCTCTTGAATGTTCCACTCGAATTGCATGGGAAAATATAAGTGCCCCTATCCAGTACCATGGCCCCCAAATATTCTATCCCATTCTTTCTTCTCTCTCTCCCCAATTTTGTCATCTCCCTCAACATAAATGTTATCTCTCAGGGAAAACTTTTGTGATCATCTCCCTTTATGTTATGCTCCTATAACAACCTGAACTTCTCCAATACTATCAAATCATAATATAGTTATATTTAGTTTCTATTTATGTTTATCTCAAACATTTAAACTCTATGGTTGGGGCCAATTTCTCTTTTATTGATTACTTAATCCCAAACACTTAACAAAATTCTCTTAGTTTGTTGTGTAAATGTTGTTAAATATATCTCAAAAGCAATGAGAAACCTTTAAATGGATTTTTAAAAAGAAATCGGTAGGACACAATTTGTGTTTTAGAAATTTCTCTCACACTGATACATAGTAACAGTGGAATCTTGAGGCCAGTAGATATTTTATGAGGCTGGCGAGGTTATCTACGTGATACAGTGGCTCAGACCAGTGAAGTGACAGGGGAATTGAAGGGACTGGACAGATCCCGTAAATTTTTAAGTGGTAAAATTGGTAAGACAGAACAAGAGTTGATGTGTGGAATAAGGTAAAGGGAGATGGCCAGCTTGAAATAACTGAGTTTACTGGATTGATAAAATCAGTCGGACAGTGATGTCATTAAGATAGGGAACAGAAGACAAAAGTTAGTTTGGATAATGAGAATTTTTTTTGCCCTAAGCTGTAGAGAATTAAGCATTCAATAAGAGTTTCTAATGGTATGTTTTATTTTTTAAATTCGCTGAATATATAGTTTTTAATATTATATACAATAAATAATATATCTCACTAATGGCAAACAAATTTTTAAAGCATATTTTATTTTATTTTAAATTAATTAAACAGTAATATTCTCTCAAAGATAACTTCATTTAATGTACTGGAAATGGTCTGTGAAAAGAAATAATTTGAAGGGTAACTAACCACTATTTTGAATTTTACTTTCCCTA
>NW_006772498.1:677532-687669 GCF_000442215.2 Lipotes vexillifer | reverse complement strand
TCCCTACACTTAAATATAACTTATAATCATAAATGAATATAAAGTTTTGCTATAATTAATACATATTTTTCATAAATAAAGATGTTTTACGCCCCCCAAAAATGTTTCTAAAATATTCTGTATTCTTGTGTTTTTACCATTTAGTTTTGCCTATTTATTGTAAAAGTGCAAACTGAGATTCAAATAGTGACACTGTGCTGCCACCTGCTGGAAGATGTGGGGAACTGTCTGTTTTAAATAATGGAATGACAGTGATGTGTACTGCACTGAAAAAGAAAACTCATGTGATGTTCAGGATATTTTTCTATTAAGAGTATCGCAATGTACAAAGCCATGTGCCAATATATGTTGATATTTTCTTTAATTGTGATCAAATCTATTTTATGTATTCTTATCCACTGTGCTCTCCATGATTCAACTTTTCAGTCATTTCTTTTGTAAAAGCATATGCATTCAGGAAATTAAAATTTGATTTTAACTAAGAATTAATATAGAAGGTCATTAAACATTTACATTCAGTAAATCAAAAAATCTTTACCACATCTGGGTGTTTAAATGGAGTCAAAAGCAAGTGTGCAGGAGGAGAAATAAAGTGATCAACATGGAAAAGTAAAATTGAGGTTTATATGTAGTACACTGATTTAGGACATAGGCGTAGGACTCAGATTTGATTACAACTCTGAGGCTTAGAAGGCGAATTTGTAAAAGTCACTAAAGCATTCTATCTCAGATCTTTGTACTTAAAATGGGAATCACATCATTTATAACATAGGGTTTTTGTAAACATTAAATTTGGTACCTGAAAAGTACTTGCACAGTACTCTTGTATATAACATGGAAAGCATAAAAAAAACTCACAGTAGTATTTTTGGATAATAAAAACATTTTAACATGCTTAATAATGCTTTTAAAATATAAAATAAACACCATAATCAATTATGGGCTTTCTTGGTGAACACATATATACATATGAAGTCAAATAATCTTTTAATATTCTGACTAGAATGAATCACTAATAAAAATCACTTTTAGGAATTAGGTGTTAATAAGTATACAAAAATCTGCTTTTAAATAGTGCTTACTTTTGCTTGTACTGCAATAATAGGGATGACTAAGTACAAGCTTGATCTTTATAGAACTGAGTGGATTAACTCAAGTATTTTTGAATTTTAATAATTTTCCAACTTCTATTCTATTCCACCATACTAAAATTGCCATTAATGGTTCTGATTGCTAACAAAATTTAAAATCTAGTCAAGTGTGTTTCACAAAATTTGGTCTATAGATCACTGGTGGTTCATGTTTATAATATTTACTCACGTTACATTAGTTTTCGATTGCTGGTGTAACAAATTACCACAAACTCGGTTGCTTAATACAACACAAACTTACTACCTTGCAGTTTTATAGGTCAGAGTCCAATGTGAGTCTTACTGAGTTAAAATCAAGGTTTTTGCAGGAAGCCTCTGGAGGCTTTATAGGAGAGTCAATTTTCTTGCTTTTTCCAACTTCCATAGGCTGCTTGATTCCTCACTTGTGGCCCTGCTATCTTCAAAGTCAATGGCATTGCATCTCTTTGACCATTCATTCTTCCATAGTCACTCTTCCTCTTTTGCCTATTTCTTCCACTTCTAAGGATCCTTGTGATTGCATTGGGCACAGCCAGATAATCCCCTTAAGTTAATCACACATGCAAAGTCCCTTGTGCTATGTAAGGTAACATATTCTCAAGCTCTGAGAATTAGAACACGGACATATTTGGGAACATTATTCTGACTACCACATCTGTCAAATGGCATCAAGTGGCTTGGCAGTTTTAAAAAGAAAAGTAGTTTTGTTTTGGCATATATTTCATAATCTTGAAATGCTGAGTCATTATTTTCTCAGACATCACATTAGAGTCTTAATCATTACCCTCCATAATTATATTTCGGCAAGAAATGTGATGAGAAATTTATTTATATTTTCTGGTCCAAGATCAAGCCAAAAACACACAAAAATGAAACATCATTTTTGAACATCAACTTACAGAAATAACAATTTAAAATTGAAACATGTATTTGTGTACAACATGGTCCAAAGATTGAAGGAAACAAAGTCTGCTTTGAGGTGTATGAGGTTCATCTGGCAGTCAATAAAGTTTAAACGTGAAGAAAAATAAATGTATCAAGTCAGGCATGCCATTTTATCTTGAAAATTATACTATACTACTAGTCTTTTAAAGGTCAGATTACACTGGAAACTTCTCTGTTTCTACTATTTTTAAAAATTATACAGCAGTAAACTGCATAACATATGAAGATAAAAATTAAATCCAACCTAATTTTGATGTTTTGTCAAATAGTATTTATCAAATGTTTGCTTGGTAGTGCAAGCAAACAGTTTTTAACAGACAGTTAACAGACAGTTTTTACTTTGGGACACTGAGTTGACTTGCAAAGGAAACGCTGAGTTGACTTGCATAGACATCAGTGTTATATGATACTCTTAGAACAGTGTTCTCTAAGTGTATTCAGGACCTCCTGCATCAGAATCACCAGTACTGAGCAAGGACTGACTCAGAATCTGTGTGGACCCCAAGGTTCTTAAGAATCTGCAGTTTGAGAAACACTATCTTATATCACATATTAGTATGTCATATATTATGCATTATATATATCATATGGGAGAGTAGGAGGATGTTAGGAATGGAAAATTGTCATTAAAATCATGAGAGCCATTAAAAATTGTGAGAATCCTTTCTGTAGTGAGAAACTCTTTAAAATCAGCATTGTTTTTTCTTATTTTTTCCTTATCATACAACTAGCTTATTTTCAGTGGAATAAAAGTATAAGTGTAACTGAATAAGTAATAAGATTACTCATATTCCTTTATAAATAAAGAAAAAGGGATAAAAATGTTAAAAATAGCGGAAATGTTACTTGGAATATTTGAAGATAAAGAACTTTACTGTCATGTATAATATTAAAAGTAGCTTATAATGCACTGATTCTGAGCTTTTCTAGTAACAGAGTGAGGGAGACATATAGTCAATCTACAAGACTATTAAAATTTCCCTTATGGGAATTAAAAAGAAACACCTCTATAAACCGTACAGATACTAAAAGAATTATAAGAAAATATTATGAACAACTTTATGCTAACAAATAAGACAAATTCGATGAAACTGACAAATTCCTAGAAAGACAGAAATTACTGAAATTAAATCAAGAACAAATAGAATTTGTAAGTAAATTTATATGAGCTAATAAAATTGAATTAAGAACTTATCACAAAAGAAGCTGAGGTGGTTCTATCAAATTTTAAAGGTAGAAAAGATATCCCAATCCTACACAAAATTTCCAACTCATTTTATTAGGCCAGTATTACCTCAACATGGATGCAAGACAAAGACATCAAAAGAAATCAAAACCACAAATCAATATCTATTGTGAACATACACACGAAATTCCTTAAAAATATGAACAAATGGAATCCAGCAACATATAGAAATCTATATACATCATAACAAAGTGAAGTTTGTCCAAGGAAAGTTTAGTAGTGTAAAATCCAAAAATCAATGAACATAGCACATTATAATTGTAGAATAAAGGACAAACAAATAACAACAACAATACAAGCAAAGGAACCAAAAACTTACACATGATTATCTGTGTAAGCGCAGGAAAAGCATCTGACAAAATGCAACATCTGTTCCTGTTAAAAGCATTCCGGAAACTACATATAGAATGGAAATTCCTCAAACAGCCACAGGACTACTATGGAAAACCTACGGCTGACATCATATTTAATGATGAAGGAGTAAATTCTTTGCTCCCAAAACTGGGAATAAGATAAAGGATGCCTTTTCCTTACCACCTCTATTCAACCTAATCACTGGTGGGTTGAGCCAGTCAAATAAGACCAGAAAAAGAAAACACACGCAGATTTAAAAAAAAAAAAAAAAAAAAAAAAAAAAAAGAGGATAAAACTCTCCTTATTCTCCTGATTTGCAGGTGAAAACCCCAAAGAGATGTAGCAATATAAAACAAAGCAAACAACAGAAAATAAATTATGAGCAGCTGAAAGTGCAGAGATTTCTCATCTACCTCTCTTTATCACAACCCCTGGCACACAGTTTTCCCTATTTTTTTATCTACATTTGTTACAATTGATGAACCAATATTGACACTTTATTATTAACTAAAATTCATAGTTTTCATTGGTGTTCACTTGTGTTGTATAGTTCATGGGTTCTGACAGGTGCATGATGTCACATACACAGCATTACAGTCTCATATAGAAAACTTTCATTGCCCTAAAAATGCCCTGAGCTCTACCTATTCATGTCTCCACCCTGCCTTCAAACTTCTGAAAACCACTCATCTTCTTACTCTCTCTCTAGTTTTGGCTTTACCAGAATGTCATATGGTTGGAAACAGAGTATGTAGCCTTTTCAGATGGGGTTTTTCCACTTAGAAATATGTATTTAAGATCCCTCCATGTCCTTTTATGGATCACTTCTCTTTATGGCTCAAAAATATTCCATTGCATGGGTGCACCACAGTTGGTTTAATCTATTTGTCTGTTAATTTTTTTTTCAATTAAAAAAAGAATATCATTTTGCATCAATTTTTGGCAATTATGACTAAAGAAGTTATAAATATTTGTGTGAGCTTTCGTGTGGACATAGCCTTCAATTCATGTGAGTAAATATCAAGAAGCATGAATGGTGAATACTACCATAAGAGTGTGCTGAGAAAAACTAACATTATCTTCCGAAGTGGCTACTTTCCCACCAGCAATGAATGAGAGTTCCTGCTGCTCCACATCCTTGCCAGCATTTGATGTGTCAATCTTTTCAATTTTAGCCATTCTAATAGGTATGTAGTGCTATCTCATTGTTTTAATTTGTAATCCTCTAATGACAAATGACAATTTTTATGCACCTACTGATATGATCCTATGATATTTCTTCTTGAGCCTATTGAGATAATGGATTACACTGTTTGATATTTGAATGGCAAACCATCTGGCATACCTGAAATAAACCCTAACTGATTGTGGTATATAATTATTTTTACACATTGTTGAGTTAGATTTGTTAAAAGTTTGTTGAGGATTTTTCCATCTTTGTTCACAAAAAATGTTTGTCTATAGTTTCTCTTTTCTTGTCTTTGTCTGGTTTTAGTACTGTACTAAATGGTAAATCTAGCCTTACGGGATGAGTTAGGAAGCAGTCCCTCTACATTTTCTGGAAGGGATTGCAGAGAATTGGTATAATTTCTTCCTTAAATATTTGGTGAAATTCACTAGTAAACCCATATGGGTCTGGTGCTTTCTGTTTCAAGGGTTATTATTAATTCATTTTCTTTGATACATATAAACATTTCAGATTATCTATTTATCCTTTTGAATTTTGCTAGTTTGTGTCTTTCAAAAAGATTGCTCATTTATCTGGGTTATCAAACTTGAGGGCATAGAGTGTCATACAGAACATTTCTTTATCATCTTTTTAATATCCATGGAATTAGTTGTGAGACTCTCTCTCTCACTTCTTCATTAGTAATTTGGGCCTCCTTTTTTTTTTTTTTTTTTCCTAACCTGGTTGGAGACTTGTGAATTTTATTGATCTTTCCAGAGAACAAACTTTTGTTTCATCAATTGCCTTTACTGATTTCTTGTTTTCAGTGGTATTGATTTCTGCTCTAATTTTAATTCTTTCCTGCTTCCCTTGCATTTATTTTTCCTTTTCTAGTGAGTGAATGTGAACATTAGAATATTGATTTTAGATCTTTCTTCTTTTGTAATGTATGCAATCAATGCTAATAATGACCGTCTAAACACTTCTTTTGCTACATCCCACAAATTTTGATGAGCTATAATTTCATGTAGTTCAAAATATTTATAAATTCCTTTTGAGAATTATTCTCTGACCCATGTGCTATTTAGAAATGTGTTGTTTAACTTCCATATACTTGGAATTTATTACTGATTTCTACTTTTATTCTATTTTGGCCTGAAAACATACTTTGTTTTCTATTCTTTTAAATGTATTAAGGTGTGTTTTATTGTCCAGAATGTGGTCTATCTTGATGAATGTTCCATGCCGGCTTGAGAAGAATGTCTATTCTGCTGCTGTTGGATAAAATATTCCTTAAATGTCAAGTATCCAGTTGATCGACAGTGCTGTTCAGTTAGTTATACCCTTACTGATTTTCTGCCTCCTGGATCTGTCAGTTACTGATAGGGAGCACTGATGTCTCCAACTATAATAGTAGCTTTGTCTATATCATTGCACAGTTCTATCAGTTTTTGCCTTACATATACACATTAAGGATTATTATACCATCTTGGAGAATTGACCCCTTTTTCATCATATAATGTTTCTCTATATCCCTGATAATTTTCTTTGTTCTAAAGTCTAGTTTGTCCAAAATTAATATGGCCACCTGCTATGCACTGAATTGTGTTCCTCCCAAATTCATGTTTAAGTCATAAGCCCTAGTACTTCAGAATGTAACTGTATTTGGATTAAGTTTTTGAAAAGGTAATTAAGCTAAAATGAAGATTATTAAAATGATCCAATATTACTTGTGTTCTTAAAAGAAGAGGAGATTCGGTCACAGATACACACACGGGGGAAAACTGTGTAAAGACTTAGGAAGAAGATGTTCATCTATAAACCAAGGTTAGAGGGTTTACAAGAAACTGTTCCTGTCAACACCTTGATATCAGACTTCTGGCATTCAGAATTGTAAGAAAAGTAATTCTGTGTATTAAGCCACTCAGTCTGTTAGTACTTTGTTAGGATAACCCTAGGACACAGTAGGGTTATTAACACTTCCCTGGCTTTCTTTTGATTACTGGTAGCATGATATATCTTCCTCCAGCTCTTTACTTTTAATCTGGGTCTTAAATTTAAAGTGGGTTTCTTATAGAAACCCATATGGTTGGATTTTGATTTTTTTAAATCCACTCCAGCAATCTCTTTTTTATTTGTTGTACTAGACCATTCAGGTTTAAAGTGATTATTCATATAGATGAATTAATATCTACCATATCTGTAACTTTTTTTCTATCTGTTGTCCTTGTCCTTTATTTCTTTACTTCCATTCCTTTTCTGCCTTCTCTGAAATTGATCACATTTCATGATTCCAATTTCTATTCTCTCAGCATATTAACTATACTTCCCTTATTTTTTTTATTAGTGGCTTACCCAAGAGTTTGTAAAATAATTTACAACTAATGTAAACCTCTTTTCCAATAGCACTACACCATTTCATGTATAATACACACACCTCACAACAAAATATTACCAATTTTTCCCACCTGTCTCTTAAAACATTGCTGTCATTTATTTCATTTATCCACATGCTATAATCACTCAATACATTGCTGCTATTATTATTTTGAAACAAAATCTCACCTGTTAGATAATTTGCGAGTGAAAAAATAAAATATTTTATTTTACCTATAGTTACTCCATCTCTAATGTTCTTGCTTTCTTTATGTGTATCAAAGTTTCTGAACGATATCATTTTTCTTTTCTGTGAAGAACTTCTTATGACATTTATTTCAAGGTAGGCTTACTGGCAAAAACTTTCCTCAACTTTTGTCTTAGTATTTCTTCTTCATTTTTCAAGGATAATTTCACTAGATACAGAATTTTAGGTTGGCCTTTGTTTTTTTCTTTGATCATTTCAAATACTTTACTACACTCATCTTATATCAAGAGTAAGTTATTATTAGTAGACCATACCACTTATTATAAGGTTGAGTTGATAGCAAAGCAGAATAAATGTTTATTGTAAGGGTTTTAGTTTCAATGAATATAGAAGATGTGCTTCTTTACCTAACATGAATATAAATTGCAGAATTTATTTTTAAATAAAAGAATACTTACTGCTGAATTATTCATACCAATCAATTCTAGTTTTAAGGGAATAAAATAAAACATTAGATGCTTAAAATAAATGAAAATATTTTCTATTCAAAATTAAAAACATTACAGGCCCTCGGGAGAGATTCTTAGATGTGACTTTTCCAAGCAACCTACTTTTAAGCAGTCATAATTACTTCCAATCGTCTTTCTATGCAATTTATGAAATGAAGGATTTACTCTTTAATGGGTAATCTGCATTCTCTTAAAGACTGAAAGCAATGTCTATGGCTTAGTTATTCTTCACTGAAGCAAACTTTTTTGGGACTCAATTCTTATCTTATAGTTAAAATTCACATTTCAGGAAATTAATTTCAGGCTTGAAAGACAAGAGGCATACATATATCTGATATGATTACAGCATAAAAAAGCAAGCAACTTTGATTTCTAAAGTACTAAATGTCATGTTCTGGAACTCTTTTGAGATAATGTAAGTTAGATCCTAATTTTCAAAGAAGTCTACATGGAAATAATAAGTGCAAAATAACAGATCCAGTATGTGTGGTTGATGTAATTAGAATACTCATAGGAAATGCTTCAATTAACAAAAGGCAAGAGTTCACATCATATTTAAGCCAAGGCAGTGTGAACAATGAAGATTTTGAAACACTTTATTAAAAAAAACCCTATATTTTCCTAATTTCTTTAAATCTGAAGTAGTTAAATCATATACTTAGATAAATGAAGGTGATTCGATGGCACATCATTTCTTTTCAAGTCTAAACTGTGAACAGGTAATGGTTATGCAGTGTTGTATGTTTTGCTTTGGAGTCCAATGTTCTTTGAGTTTTGTTTTGGTGATATTTTGACTTTATGAAAATCAGGATATTAAGCTTAAATTCTCAGAGCCATAGTTTTCTCCTCTGTAAAATGAAGATGATACTTAGCCTGGTAGCAATATAATTGTTTTGAAGATGAATGATATACATTATGAAATAATTCAACCTATTTATATACTAAGTAAACAATGTTAAGTACCAAACTTGTAGTTAAAAACTGGTAAACAACTTTATAAAAGAAAATCTTACAATTTGCTTACCTTCAATAGGCTCTAAAAATCAGTAAGATTATGTCAAGTGGCAAACTGATCTCAGTGAAGATTTATTTGTAAAACAATAAAGTTTTACAAGTAAATAAATTACCCTAAAGGGCTATGATTGCTTCAATAATGTAAAACAACAAAATTTAAAATAAATTAAAATAATAATTCTTTGCTTTGGTTGCTACTTTCAATTCACTAGTGAAAAACAAAGGTTCAAAAAAATGGAGTTAAGTATACACCTATCTTAAGTCAAAGTTGATATCTGAATATGGGTTTTCCTAGCTCTAAGATCTGTATATGTACATTTTGTTTTGCTTTCCAGTAGACCATCCCAGTCTTCATTTTTTCCTTTTCTTAAGATTTTAGTATTCTCAGCAAGTCTTGGAAGTTTACTTATTTTCTCAAGGAGTTCTAGTTCTATGTACTCCTTTTCAGTATAATAAAGAATTTGATACATGCTCACATTTTCTTTTTAGTGCATTTAAGATATATAAGGTAATTTGGAGAAATTTTCAAATTACCAGAGTCTTTCTTATTCCTTCATCACCCAGGCCCCTATGTGGAAGCTTAAAACAGCAACTTATAATATATTACATGATTAAAAGTATTTTTAAAAATTGGAAGAAGTATGAAAATAAATGTGCTGCCTTGAACTTCTGGGGATCAGTGAGGCATGTGAATCCAAACATCACTTTGCAGGTGGTTTGCTACTTGAATAATTAATTTATATGTAATATGTTTTTAATTGTATCTAAGAACTTATCTTTGTAGCTCAAATGCTTACTTAGGTTTTATTTTGATCTTTTATTCTCAGAAATTATATAAAAACAGAGTAGTCTAAAATAATTTAATTTGTAGATAAGAGATTGCTAAACAGACAGTTATAAACTTTTAAGGAATCCTTTATCAAGGATGGACTATAACACCAAAATGTAATAACAGTCCTAGGAAAAGTTCAGGCCACAAACTTTAACACAATTTTTAATATTCATGTGACCTTTAGACTTGATATTACTTTTCCAAACAGTTTTTCTAGAAGATCTAAGGATATTTAAGAATGAGATCTGTTTGTCAGATGCCTTTTGATTAGTCAGCATAACATTTAAAAAAAATAAAAGAACGTCTAAAATTTTGGAGATAAAAATCAGGATTGGTTAATTATCTATGAGAGAGA
>NW_006772498.1:669741-677522 GCF_000442215.2 Lipotes vexillifer | reverse complement strand
TGCTGAACTTCCCTCCTCCCACAGGTGTATGGTATGTACAGCTACAAATGGAGCAATTACCCCCAGAGAAATGCAGAAACAAACTGAGTGAATCCTATACGTTGAGCTAATGAGAAAATACCCACATCAAAGCAGGAAAGGCCGAGACACACTCCCGCCATAAACCCCAGACCCGCACAACACCCTACAATCAGGAGGGAACCCCCAACTCCCAGATTCTCCCTGAGGAGAGAAGGGTTTGGACCTCACATCTAGTGCCCAAACTTGTAAGACTACCAATGGAAGGACGGGGCCCAAAACACCAAGCCGTGAAAGCCGATGGCAATGAAAGCCATTGACGAGTCCCACACTACAGCAAACAAAGAAGCCGTTCTTTTTTTTTTTCTTTTCCCTTAGAAACTACTCATTTTCTGTTAACCTTATTCCATTTTCTAAGACTCTGTGGAAAAACAACATAAGACTACTCAGTGGCTGTTCTTACCGTTCAGAGGCCTGAGCAGTGGGAGCTTCAGTCCTGACTCCAACAGAGGCTTGAGGCCCAGTCAGTCCTCAGCAGGGAGTGGCAGGATGGGCACTGGCGCTCTTTAAGCACGTCTGCGGCCTCGGGTTGAGGCGCAGTAACCTCGGGAGCTGTAGCAGTCCGTTCACCGTGAAATTCCTACTCATTTGCGGCCTTTTCCGCAGACCCTGCCCTTCCTTTCCAATCTCTTCAGGACCTGTGGAGATCACGAGCGACCTCCCTCGATTTTCCCGCGAGAAGATGCCGCACATGCGCAGAACTTCCCAGGCCAGGCCAGTTTGCGCGGCGAGAGACCCGCTGAGGGAGTTCTGTTGCTGCTTAGGTGACGATGTCTGCTTAGCACAGAGGAGGGTCTGGTACCGAGAGCCTTGGTAGACAGGTTAATACCAGACACCTCTGTGACACCTGGTGGGCAGCCCTAGGATCAGTGACCAAGAGTCGCGGCTTCTGGAAGGCTGCCTGGATCTGGTGATCGGAGGCTTAGGAGCGAAGCTGCGGCAATAGGAGTAGTTCCAGTGACAGCGGCGAACGTCAGCACAGCTCCTTGGTCAGCATTCCTCGAGGATGTGACTCTTACATCATTCAGGTTTTCAATGACAACAATAGCACGAGCTGTTGGCAAAAAAGCTTCTCTCAGGTTCTCCTCACTTGTATGATGTAGATGCCATCACTTTACCTCTAGTTGAAGTACTGTTCCATGTGGAAGTCAAGGTTGGTGCCTCCTAAGTGGATTCCTACTTCAAGGAATTTAGGATATCCTTCTCCTTTATTTGTAGCATATCGGTATCTTCAGACATTATAAAAGTTTCCTTTAATTTAGGACGGGAACCCAGAACAACTTCACGTGGACCCTGTGTATCTCCTATAGGTTATTGTTTTGTGGTTTCCAGGGAGCTTATGTAAAACTTAAATGCCTAAATCTTGTGGGCATTTAATAAAGCTTTCAAGAGGCATCAGGAAATTCAGGAGAAGGCAAAAAACTATTTTTGGAACTTCTCTTGCCTTTCACAATTATTAAAATATTCTCTCATATTTTTATACTGTAGGCCATTCCCAAGCTCTTTTTAAATTATGCATGCACAATATGCATGTGATGTATTCAGAGGGTGATGATCTGTCCAAGGTGATAGATTTGGTAACTAGCAGAGCCAAAAACAGGACCCAAGTCTCCAAGTTTTAATTTGGTACTGTATGCTTTATACTAAGGGAACCCTTGCAAACAACTTTCCGAAAGCATGAGAATCAAAGAGTTTACAGTATAAAAACCTACCCAAGAAGTCTGTGTGTGTGTGTGTGTTTGAATGTGTGTGTGTGTTTTAATAGCTTTTTGAGTCTCCGAAATTCCCAGTACATGGCCTTCTTAAAATATGAGGTCAGCTCCTGAAATGATTTTAAAACAACTTAATAACCCTAATTTTATTAATTTGCAGTACCAAGGATTTTATTTTTTTCATTTCTGGAATACTTTACTATTCTAATAGTAGAACAAAGTAATATTATTATGCATGCTTGTCATAATGCATTATTGAAAAAACAGTAAAATAATACTGTTTGAAAATCAACTTTTCTTATTGATCAATAAACTTCCCTATACTCAATAGCTGAAATGAACCCCCCAAACTGAATTAAGATAAGATGAGCGTGTTTTGGTTTCTCTACCCCAATATTTCAATGTTTGTGAAAAGATATACAATCAAAAATATTTTAATTCAGGCAAACATGGTTATCTTCATTATTCTTACAATATTGACTCATGCTCATACGATACTTGTCGCATGATCTTTTCTCGGGCCTCTCACTGTTGTGGCCTCTCCTGTTGCGGAGCACAGGCTCCCGACGCGCAGGCTCCGGACGCGCAGGCTCAGCGGCCATAGCTCACGGGCACAGCTGCTCCATGGCATGTGGAATCTTCCCGGACCGGGGCACGAACCCGTGTCCGCTGCATCGGCAGGCGACTCTCAACCACTGCGCTATCAGGGAAGCCCTTGTTGCATGACCTTTTGCCAGCCATGTTAAATCTTCCTGTTTTATACTAAGTTTTTTACACATCGAAATCTATGATGCTAATATAATAAAGGATGACTTTAATATTACTTCACTTACATTGAAAATTCATTTTGACTCATACGTCCTTGAAGTTCTATTTTATCTTATATTTTACAATTTGTAAATTTTTTACACATCCGTGCTCTTCTGTTTCCCAAAGAAACTGGGAATGGAGGAGCTATTATGTGTGAAAATATCAGTAGATAAAACTGTCACATTCCTAGCATGGTCAAAGTAGTATCTTTTTATTCTGGCAAGAACAGTCTGTTCTAGTATTTCCAACTCAATTATTTGTACAGAAAGGCATCTGAATGACTTTCAGATAACTCGTGATTTTGGTCAAACTTCTATCACTTTTCCTTTTGCCATCCTTTCACCTCTATTTCTCTTTTACTAAATTACGCAATTTTTCAATGATTTTTAAAAAATAATTCACTTTTTATTTGATAAAATACATTTTTGAGTTATTTCCACTAAAGCAATGATAATCTTCATAATAGTTTTAGATCTCTGTAAACAAAGAAATAAAAAGAATATATGCTTGCTTTAAAAATTGTCCAAGTGATTGAGAAAAGTTAAAAGTAAAAGTTACTGTAAAAAATACTTTCCTGGGCTTCCCTGGTGGTGCAGTGGTTGAGAGTCTGCCTGCCGATGCAGGAGACACGGGTTCGTGCCCCAGTCCGGGAAGATCCCACATGCCGTGGAGCGGCTGGGCCCATGAGCCATGGCTGCTGAGCCTGCGCATCTGGAGCCTGTGCTCCGCAACGGGAGAAGCCACAACAGTGAGAGGCCTGCATACCGAATTAAAAAAAAAAAAAACTTTCCTAAACATTGAAAGATATTTTATAAGCTCAGCTCTTCATGTATGAATTGTTAATAATTTTGTAATTTTTTGTTTTGCATTTTTAGTGGCTTGGTTCCCACCACTGAAGACAAGTTTATAACCATCAGGAAGTTCCTGAAATAATACATCAGTAAGTCCTCAAGGTTATTATAATAATCAAAAATATTAACAAAATAATATACTGGCCAATACCATGACATATACTGTACTAGTTTATGAAAGAATATTTGTGCTCTGTTAAGTAGTTGGCAGGATGGCATGAGTTTTCCCTCAGGTTCAATACTGCTTTCATCCAGGTTCTAGCATTAACTCTAAGACTATTTTCCACACACAGTAAGATAACAGAGTTGAAGTAAGACCTAGAGAACTCCTTATGCTCCCACTGAGACAGCCACTTTACTTTCACTCTCAAATATCCCGCCTAAGCGTCCAGTCCCATAAAAGGACAGTTATTAGCATAGCTACCTACACTTCCATGGTCATCATTAACTCCCTAATTTAGCGTAAGAGCTAGACTCATCATGCCTTTCATTCTAGGTGATCTCAGTCCCCACAAACTAGTCAACCTCCCCCAAATTCCTTAATATTTAGACTCTTAAAAGACCAGCACTTTGATTTGCTTGTATCATGTGATTCCTCCCTGTTTGCAGTCATCTATGTCCTTCTGTAATTCCCCTCATTCAGTGAAGATTTTCATGTGCTTCCTTGTATATTACCAGTTATATATTTCATCATTCATGATCATTCAATGTAAATATATTATCTATTCTCCATAGTTTCTTGACGTTTTCTCCTCTATTGAATTTTTCTTCCACCTAGCCTCAGACATACTAATTGCCACACCTAGGTTTGCAATGAGCAATAATTGAACCACCTCCTGAATTTAATCTTTTATCTTTCTATCACCTTCTATCTTCATAATGCAATCACTCAAATAACTTGATTCTAAAATTTTATAGTCATTTCTATAACCTACAAGTTACTGACCTTTTTTACTTTTCATCAACCTCTCACAGCCTGACTTCTCTGCATACAGAACCAGTTGTCCACATTTATAATTATCTCTTTGCATATATCCTCAGGTTTGCTCTCTCCCTCGATTAAATTCCTGAGATTGGCAGGGGGTTGTGGATTACAACCACATTTGAATTTTACATTCTGCCTGCAATGCAGCATGTGAATATAGCTGGGGACACACACACAAACATGCACACATGTGCACATTCTCACCTTTCATTAATCAGTATAATCCTCAAGGGAGTTCTCCTATACTTATATCAATTCATTTTTCCTATTTTTCTATGCAACTAATTCTCTATGCCTTCTTCTCAGTCCTCAGTTAGTTTTGCTTCTTAGAGCACTAAGCTACTGTAGGCAATCAAAAGAGATCTCCCATATCTACCCAGTGCAAAAATTATCAGACTTTTCCTTTGTTTCCCCTTTACAATGAATGATTTAGAAATATTTCCATCCTAGGCCAAAATCTCCACATGTGCATTGAATCCCACTGGTGTATCGCTACAAAGAATTCCTATTTTTAAGTTTCCCTTCTTTTTTGCCTCAAGAATAGTTCCTATCAACAGTAAGAAAACACTTTAATATTTTTCACTGCAAAACAAATGAACAAACAACCTTATCCAACATCTTCCTCCACTTACCACTCCTGTGCATGCTTCTGTTTTGTAGCAAATCATCAAGGAGTGCTCTACTTACATTATTCTCCTGTTGAATTCTCTGGAATCCAGGCCAGTCAGTTCCTTGTCCCCACTGCACAGATGAAAGAAGCCCAGTGATCTCCACTATGTCAATCTAATGACAATTTTCATTCTACAATTCATTCAATATATTAGCTGCATTTGACATAGATTGGTTTTCTGTGATAACCGCTTTATTTTGGATATCAACTTACTACACTGTTCATTTAACACCTTTCTCTTGGGCTTCCCTGGTGGTGCAGTGGTTGAGAGTCCACCTGCCAATGCAGGGGACACGGGTTCGTGCCCCGGTCCAGGAAAATCCCACATGCCGTGGAGTGGCTGGGCCCGTGAGCCATGGCCGCTGAGCCTGCGCGTCCGGAGCCCGTGCTCTGCAAAGGGAGAGGCCACAACAGTGAGAGGCCCGCGTACCACAAAAAACAGGTTTTTTTCTGTTGAGCTTTAAGAATTATTTGTATATTTTGAATAACAATCCTTTATCAGATATGTCTCTTGAAAACATTTTCTTCCAGTCAAGGGCTTGTCTTCTCATTCTCTTGACATTTTGCAGAGCAGAGGTTTTAATTTTAATGAAGTCCAGCTATTCAATTCTTTCTTTCATGGATCATGTCTTTAAATTTGAATCTAAAAACTCATCACCCTACCCCAGGTCATCATACTTCTACATCATCTTCCAGAAATTTTACAGTTTTGTGTTTTTAATTTAGGTCTGTGGTCCATTTGGAGTTAAGTTTTGTGAAGGGTATTAATTTTATGTCTAGTTTTATTTTTTGCCTGTGGATGTCCTGTAGTTCCAGTGACATTTGTTGAAAAGACTATCTTTGCTCTATTGTATTACCTTTGTTCCGTTGTCAAAGATCAGTTGACCATATTTTGTGCGTCTATTTCTGCGTGCTCTATTATGTTCCATTGATCTATTTGTCTATTATCTTGCCAACACCACACAGTCCTGGTTACTTACATCTCTAGTAAGTCTTGAAGTACAGCAGTGTTAGTCCTCCAACTTTATTCTTCAAGCATTGTGTTGGATACTCTGGAACTTTCGCCTCTCCAATATAAACTTAAAATTTTTTTGTGTGTGTCCTCAAATTGCTGGGACTTTGATTAGGCTTGCATTGAATCTATAGATCGACTGCGAACCACTGACATATTGACAATACTGAATCTTTCTATACATGAATGTGGAGTATCTCTCCACTTACATTGTACTAAAGTTTTGTAGTTTTCTTCATATAGAGCCTGTCCATATTTTGTTAGATTTATACACTTAAGTACTTTATTTTGGGGGGTGTGAATATAAAGAATATTTTGTTTTTAATTTCAAATTTTATTTGCTTACTGCTGGTATATAGGAGAGCAACTGACTTTTTTATATTAACCTTATATCCTGCAACTTCTTTATAATCAGTTAGTTCCAGGATGTTTTTTGTAGATTCTTTTGGATTTTCCACACAGACCATCATGTTATCTGGGGACAAATACAGTTATTATTTCTTCCTTCCCAATTATTCCTTCCTTTTCTTAATACATTAGTTATGATGTTGAAAAGCAGTGGTGAGAGGGTGAATCCTTGCTTTATTCCTGATTTTAGTGGGAGAGCTGAGAATTTCTCACTTTGAGTTTCTAAGTTTGATATTAGCTGTAAGTTATTTATACATATTGTTTATCAACTTGAGGAAAGAGTTTACTGAGAGTTTTTGTCATGAATAAGTGTTGGATTTTGTCAAATGCATTTTCTACACCATTGACTAACATTTAGGTTTCTAATCCATAATGGATTCTATTTCTATCATAAAACTAACCTAAGAGAATTTTCTTTCAACAACAAAAAAAATGTAATGGTCACACTCAGTCTCCCATTTGTACTAGCTATACCAAAAGACTTCTTTAGCGTCAAATGAATAATATATATATATATATATATATATATATATATATATATTTGGAGTTAGTTTAGTTGGCATGTGGATAATATTACCTCCCAGACATACTTGCTCTCTCTCAGCCATTGCCATAGCTGTGAACATTGTGCAACAATGTCTGCTCTTCCCTAAATAAAAATAATAGCAATCTGGAGAAATCTAACTTCCTGTATGGGGGGATGAGTGAGAAAATTGAAATAGCTTTAACCCAGAAGCTTCTGGCCTGTTCAGCTGGAAGGACTTCTAATTTAATGTAATAATGTTGAATGGGACTGCTCACTTTGAAAAAGAAAATAGCTGACTTAGGTCAGTTATTCTCTAGGAGCAGATTCTGAGGTGGGGATTCTTGTTCAAGTATTATTTGGGGTATGCTTTCAGGAGAAGGGGAATTGAGAAGGCAAGAAGGGATAGAGAAATAAAGTTAAGCAAGAATATATTCTTAGCTTTAGAAACACAGACAAGTCCTGGAGCACAACTTAGAACAGTTTTCTCAACTTGAGACAAAAGGCTGGCCTTTGGCATCCCCATGTCAGGCATTAATAAGCAAGGTCTGCGTAGAGTGGCTCCCATTTGACCATGCTCAATTAAGAAAAGAGAGAAGACTGAACTGTTATCAGGCAACAATAACAGAGCTGGAGGATGGAAAGCAGGCCAGGAAAGGGGCTAGGGATTGGAAATAGCAGCATCTACTCTTAGAACTGACACTTATACAGCTTTTTGGGGCCAGGTTTCCC
>NW_006772498.1:621333-669731 GCF_000442215.2 Lipotes vexillifer | reverse complement strand
TCCCTACAGAGAGATGTCTCTGAGCTTTTTCATTTTAGATATGGCCCCAAAAAACCGTCTTTTGCTTAGCAGTCAGTACTCCTTAGTAAGAGTTAGTCCAGTAAAATTAAATCCAGAAGGTCTGGAGACCTCCATCACAGGATATTTGGAAACACTTGAGCATATCTCAATGCATATCAAATATAGATTGCATCTTAGGAATATGATAGATTTAATGTTTCATTTCTGCTGTCACTAACTAGGACATGGAATTAGTACCTCTGAGCTTCACAAAGAAATGGTAACCAAGGTGCATAAACAGTCACCAAAACACTAAGTTGTTCTCTCTTGGTAGTTTCTGTGTGTTTGAATTCTTTGCAATAATCTTAAGTAAAATACATTTTAAAAATCTATTTTTCCAATGGCTCAACTATACAGAGGAAAGTATTATTTTTAATTATTTGATTGTGTTCATCAAATATGAATATTATTCTGCCTAGTATTTTTCCATAGTTAAAATGTTAAGCTCAATAAGAAAAACATGAAAATATCATTACTATGTTTAGATTTTGCCAAGATTGTGTGTATGGCAGGAAAGGAAGCCTTGAGCTCTCAATGTTTCTAATAAGAACATTAGGATTACACCATTAGTTCCTCCTTATGTACTCCCTCCTGAAAACAGTTAAACATTTTCCCCATTCCTATTTATCATTCCATGTTTTTCCCTTCTGGTTAATTCTTACCACAATAAATGTGATCAATATCCTCCCAGACACTCAGCAAAAAAAGAAGTAAATTCTTCTCCTTTCTCCTTTCTCACACATTCATTCACAAAAGCTTTTCCAACTTCACAAAATTTTCATTCACACTTCCCTTACTCTTCTTTAGGATTTGCTCAATTATTTTTTACATATTTGTGGGACTCCCGTTACAATCAACCCACAAAACTGCTATAATATCTGTGTTTTGGAAACACAATCTGAATGTCAACAAACTACCTAAGACCTTAACCTCCCTCCCCATCGCCTGGTTAATAATAGAACACCTTCCTGGTATAGCACGTAAGATGTTGTAATATGACTGTTACATAGCTTTTGATACTGAATCTACATATATCCTGAGTCTGTCCTCTGATCCCATTCCTGCACCTCACGGTGACCTTTCATATGTCTGAAATACATTTCTTTTCCTGCCTATTCTATTCCTCAGTTTCTTTCCACTTGGCTAACCTTATCTTTTATTCATACACCCCTTAACTGTTACTTTATAAGGAAAGCATTTACTACTTAGTAGTTATGTAGGCAGTCTTTTTTTGCGTGCACTCCTTTTACTGGTTCTTAAAATGAGGGTCTACCAATGCTAAACTTTCTCTCTACTTTGGTGTTAACATGTTGTGGTTTCACATTTCCTCTTAACTGTAGGAGGTGTTTTCTAGCAAGAAGAATATGAAATTGGCTAATTTTTGTTGTTAGAAACAGGAGCAGCACCCCTCCTTCTCACAATAGCCTTTTTGCATGCCTTTATCATGATACATTTTTACTATTTGTTTACTGTATTGTGCACTCCTTTTGTCCCTGATCTAAAGTCAAAGTCCAAGAGAAAGCAGGCTAGCTAATGCAATTTTGTTACCTGATTATTGTTACCCTTATTAATGAGTAGAACTAGAAAGGCAATTCAGTGTTCCCAATGTTATATTTTATGCTTGTGTTTTGGTCATTAGCACTTTCATACCATAACAGTTCATGTAGAAATCTATATATATATATTTCCTATTCTTTTTGCTTAAGTAGAAAACCAGAGAATATTTCTTCTGTATCACATATTATAGGCTAGATTTGTAGATTTACTGGAATAAAATAATGCAACTCTAAAATAACAGTAGTGTAACATTACTAAGAGCATAATTTAAATTTTGTTTAATTGTAGTAAAAAACACATCATAAATTTTATTGTCTTAACCATTTTTAAATGTATAGTTCAGTGACATTAGGTATATTCATATTGTTGTAAAACTCATCTCCAATATTTTCTCATCTTGCAAAACTGAAACTCTATATCCATTAAAAAAACAACTCCCCTGTGCCCCATTCCCCCAACCCCTGGTAACCACATTACTTTCTATATATATGAATTTGACTACTTTAGATACCTCATATAAGTGGAATCACTTAGTAATTGTCCTTTTGTGATGGGTTTATTTCACCTAACATGATGTCCTCATATTGTAGCATGTGACAGGATCTCCTTCCTTTTCAAGGCTGCCTAATACCCCATTGCATGTATACACCACATTTTGTTTATCTATTCATTTGTTCATGGACCTTTGAGCTGCTTCCACCTCTTTGTTATTGTGAAGTGTTGCTATGAACATGGGCATGCAAATATCTCTCTGAGATCCTGATTTGAATTCCTTTGGATGTATACCCAGAAGTAGGATTGATTTCTACATAAACTATACATACCACCAAGGTTCCCAAGTGAGACAAAATCCCTATATCTCAATCTAGTTATGAGATTGAGCTCAGAGTCCAGAATTTCTGGTTGATGCTTTGTGTCTTCCTGAGGGAAGGGGACACTTGATGAGACCTTAGTTCTGCTCCCTGGAAGGAGCTTCCATGTTCATGATTCTCCAGAAACCCTGTTTTCACTTTCTGGAAGATCCCTTCATTTCCATTGTTTTTGGCATTAGCAACTTGATAGATTGAAAACATTTCATCCTGTTTCCTTTCAGCAGCTTGTAGAGGGGGCACCAAGGCAAGCTTTAAATCTCAGAAGTTTTTAGCCTCTTTATTCACTCAGAGTGGAAAACATAACTCTCTTTAATTTAATTGGCTTTTATTTTTATTTCTTTGGTAATGGACACTACTCTGAGGCAATAATCACACTCATGATAATTTTCATAATCTACTCCTTATATTTGTATACATCTTTGCTTTCCCATCCCTATGCCTCCCTTTATGATTTAGTCTCAGGTACTGTGAGCCCACAGTGCTAGACTGGGAGAAATGATTAGCTTCTTTTCTCTAAAGTACAGTATTTTGTCCAATTAAGAAACAGGATTTACTGCAAACCACACTATTAATCCTTTAATCTGAGACTTCTTAATCTAAACAGAGCTTTGAACAGTAAGTGTGATGTACATATGATTGGTTTCATGATTATTGTAATGGTGAATTCTAAATGTTTTTTGTAGTCCATGACTTTCTTTTTTAAAAATATATTTTAGAAATTGCATGTGAGAAGCAGCTGTTTTTTCAAACTGCTAAGTTTTTGTACTCCTTATCTCTTTTCATTCCTTTTATCAAACCTGAAAATTAATATCTGACCTTTTTTTGCAGTCAATAGCCAATCATACACACTTCTAATATTTGGTTTCCAACTTTTTGTCTAAAAGATATAAGGTCATTACATCCATGATCTGTCTTGTCATTGTCAAAAGTACCAGTTCTTTTACCAGTTCTTTTTAATCACTCTATTGCCTGAGTCACTATTTTTCTATGTTGCAGTAAGAGTTTCTCCTATTTTTTGCTCACTGCAGGACTTTTAAAATGTGCCACACATTGTAGTTATTTATTAAAGCAGCATCTCCTTCTGTGACTGTGTATATCAGAATGGGGTCAGCTATGCTGAGGTAGTAACAAACTGCTTTTAAATTCCACTGGCTTAGTAAAACAAAATTTTATTACTTACACTTTTTCCAACATGAGTTGGTTGGCTCGACATTAGCCTCACTAGAAAACACAGATTAGTTCCATTTCATTTTGACTCTGCTTCCAAGATCACCATGACAGTAGAAAAAAACAATATAAATAGTGTGGCTTATAATAATTCTGCCCAGAAATGTCTCCTATCACTTAAATTACCACTCCATTGGCCAAATCAAGTCACAGGTCCATTCCTAACTTCAAGGGCATAGAGAAACATAGTCTTATCATGTGCTTCTTTAAAGAGATGGCCCAGAAATCTTTGGTGACTAGCACTAATGTCTAACACAATGTCTGTATACCAACAACACAAAGGAAAGTAAGACAATCTATCCATAAAGAACGAAAGGAAGTTTAGAACTTACCCAGCATAATTTTTTATTAATACATATTCTCTTTCATTGCAAATATTTGAATAGAGCTTTTTTATATTTAATTTTGTTATATTATTTTGAACATTTAACAAACAGTTGAAGATACAGTAGTTGCAAATTGGTAGGGGTTTCGTTTTGTTCCCAGATCATAAAGCTCAGAACACATGTCCTTAGAACAAAAAATAATGAATAATTATATATTCTTTTTTGAGATGTAGAGTTAATCCTTGTTAATTGTATAGTTTTTATAGTAAGATTATCTGTTTTATCTAGAATATAGTAATCAAGCTTCTTTTGGAATAACTGGTATATTCTGATTTTTTTTTTTAATTAATTTATTTATTTTTGCTGTGTTGGGTCTTCGTTTCTGTGCGAGGGCTTTCTCTAGTTGTGGCAAGCAGGGGCCACTCTTCATCGCAGTGTGCGGGCCTCTCAATATCGCGGCTTCTCTTGCTGTGGAGCACAGGCTCCAGACACACAGGCTCAGTAGCTGTGGTTCATGGGCCCAGCCGCTCCGCGGCATGTGGGATCCTCCCAGACCAGGGCTCGAACCCATGTCCCCTGCATTAGCAGGCAGATTCTCAACCACTGCGCCACCAGGGAAGCCCTATTCTGATTTTTATTTGCATAGTTTTTTCATTTTGAAATGCATCTCACCAATATACTTTTTTAAACTTTTAATTAAAACAAAAAGTTTAAAACCACTTTAAAAAGCCTGTAAGGTAAGCTGTTTGGATAAGAGGGAAATAAAGATTCTTTTCATTCTTTTAAATTTTGTCAAGCCATCACCACCTCATAAAACCCTTCAGGTAGATTTGATATGCTCTGTTGTTTTTCCTTGGCCCTGCTGAATAAACTGCTTTTAATTTCTTATTTAGAGGCTCAAAATGCCACTGAAAATGCCAAGATTTGTTTTCTAAACTACGATTCTGCTTGTGGTTTTGTTTTTTGTTACTTTTGTTTCCTTCTCTATTAATTCAAATTCAGTGGATCCCTGGCTTCCAGGCATTTGCATCGCAATAACACCCAGTGGCTAGCTAGAGAGCCCTGGCCTGGAGCCAAAGAAGCTAAGCTGTCCCAGGTTTGCTTGTGCTTTCACTGCTCTATCAATGGACCTTTGGTATTAGCTGAAAAAGGTGCAATAAATCGGGCTGTTTCTTCAGATGAAACCCTATGATTGAATTAAAGAACGTTTTAATATTTTACAGGAATCTCAGAACATCTGTTAAAATCTAGCTGGATATGCTGTGGTCTAATGGACTGGAAAAGCATTTTGTGACTGTCCACTCTGGTAATTTTCTTGGCTGCCTTTCTTATTGTTAATGTTTCAGCAATTGCATTGTGTGTCACTGAGTGGTCAAAGCAGTTTCCACTCACAACTCAAAACTAGGCAGTTACCCTCTTTTTCTTTTTTAAATTTTCTTTTTTTTTTTTTTGGTAGTGAATTGTCGCAAGTATCTTCATCTTAAAACCTTAACCCCAGCAAACTCAAAGGTGTTTGACTATAGTTCAAGAAAGTATGAATTCTAAACAAAAATTATTACCCTACTACTGGAAAATTCATTTAAGAATTCATATAACACATATCTAAGAAGTAGAATTTTTTCCATAATTGAAGTCTAGAGACAAAATGAAAAATAGTTTTGACTTTCTCTCCTTCTCACACATATACATAACTGAAAATGAATAAACTTTCATTGTTTCATCATTTCAAAATAAAATGTGAAAAAGATGATACTTTAAAGCCTGGGTTCTATGATATCACTAATGTAAATTTGTTCATCTATTTATCAATTTAATAATTATTATTTATTGCCTTCTATGTTTCAGGAATGATGCTAGATTCTGTACCTCAAAAAAGTTTATAATCTCTTAAGAGAAACTGGTAAACAGATAGTTAAATATGGTATGCATAAACAGAGCACAAAAGAAAATTTGGTTGGGTCAAGGTTCCATTTACAACAAATGATTTTGCTTTGTAAGTCTTTCAGTCTCAATTCTAATCTCTTATAGAGAAGAAATCTGTTCAAATTTTATTTCATCCAGCACCTAGTACCTTATATTGCAAATACTTTTCTTCCCAGTCTTGTTAATTGATAATGTCCTATTATATACAGCATAATTCATGGTACTAACACTACTCTTAGTTTTTCTGTATATCTGTAATTACTCTGCAATGCTAAATGTGTTATCATGTCTCACAACAGTACTAACTCGATGTGAAAGTGTCATCATTCACCAATGTACAGTTCTTTTCCAATTTAGTGCATAGGGGAGGATCATTGTGAAGTTAGGGGTGGTCAGCTTTTTGCTCTGACCAATGAAACGTGAGTGAAGGTTCATGTTGTACCTTCTCAGTGAAGTCTGCTTGAATGACAAATTTAAAGTTGCAAGTCCTCCCAATCAACAATCCTTATGACACTGTTGGCTTTGTTTTCTGTATAGTATTTATTACCATTTAGAAAACAACATATTTCATGTAATTGTTGTATGCTTTCCCATGCTCTGAAAGGTACATATTTGAATGTAAGATTAACAAAGGCAAAGTATTTCTTCAGTTTTTCTACTGATTTTTTTTTCTTTCTCTTTGGATCTAAAATAGTGCTTGGAATATAGAAAATACTGTGCAAATTAACAGTTATCACTCGGGAAGGGTATGTGATAGGTAGGAATATATGGTTGTTTCCAAAACACTGGAGATACACATATGTGTGTGTGTGTGCATGTGTAATAATATATACACATGCACACACATAGAATACATATACACACATTTTATACATATTATTTGCACATTACATATCAATATACATTAAATGTATAAAATACATTTCTTGGGCTTCCCTGGTGGCGCAGTGGTTGAGAGTCAGCCTGCCGATGCAGGGGACACGGGTTCATGCCCCGGTCCGGGAAGATCCCACATGCCACGGAGCGTCTGGGCCTGTGAGCCATGGCCGCTGGGCCTGCGCGTCCGGAGCCTGTGCTCCGCAACGGGAGAGGCCACAACAGTGAGAGGCCCGCATATTGCTAAGAAAAAAATATAATAATAAAAAATACATTTCTTTATATAAAAGACATATACATGTATACTTTCATCTATGTATATATAGAATACTGGAGATATACATACATACACTATTTCTTGTTGCTTGAGTTCTCTTATTACTCTTTAAATTGTTCATTTATATTATACATATTTTTATATATGGTGTAGTTCACTAAAAGCATAAAAGAGTAAGTGTAGTGGGAGAACAAATTTAGGAGACTTAGGTGAGAAAGGATTAATATTATTCCAAGTAGAATAGTTCAGTTTAAGAGTTCAGAGATGGTGTATTTCTGTGTATGTCTGATTATGATGATGTATTGGTGTGGCAATGGGACATAAAGTTAAGGTGGAATGGAATGAAAATTGCAGCAGTGGATGTGTTTAAGGATTGATGAGACCGGGTTTAATAGCTCTTGACATCATGAAGTATGATGGCAGGTTAGTCAATTAGAATGAGTGTCATTCAGGAGCCCAAACTAATTTGGAGGAGTAACGATGAGTGTGGTAGAGTCATCAGATTACCATTATTCCAAAGGTGTTGAAACTTTATGGTATGCTTTTATTAACAGCCTTAAAATCAATACATGTTTTCACCTTCCTGTCATTTCCCTTACCTCTTTTATTCAAAGAAGCGAATTCACAGAAGCTCCTACTGCAGGTTCTGTCCCTTCTTGGTTTCTAAAGCAGTGTAGACACGAAGCAGAATAGTGCTGGAACTCTAGTTCTCCTTTCCTTCTTTACCAGCCAGGCATGATGGACTTACAAACTGCTAAGGCAATCCATGTAGCTTTCTGACCACTCTAATGGAGAAAAAAAAGCATCATTTTCATTAACCGAAGTCTGTTTTCCTATAATCATGATCCACATGTCATGGATTAGTTTTCCTTTGTGATGAAACAGATTAAATCTAAACCTTTCAAATTTTAACTTGCTTTAATCAATAACACATGATTGACCAATAGATTGAGAATTTGTTTTTTTTTATTTGCCCTTATCAGAGGTAGCATTTGGGCAATGGATTCACTCCATGACTGAGGTTTCTGAGCCTGATTTCTAAATAAATATGCCATCCCTTGCCATCTCATTTTGGAGGATTGAACTCTTGATTTTGTTACTGTTTTTTCCAGAAGCCTGTCTATTTTCTGTATTCACTCTTGTACAGAGTAGACTAATTATTTCCTCCGAAGAAGCAAAAGTGATTGTTACCAAATAATGTTTCATAATATTTGAAAACAAGCATTATGTGATAAATCTCATTTCTTCAGATTTTCCAATTTTGGGCAGAGCTTTAGATCTCCACTACCTTTGACATATTCATCTTGTTGGAAAACACTGTACACAGAAAGGAACAGACTAAAACTGAGTCATAATCCTCCTCTTTCTACACATTGAGTGAAAAATGAAAAATTGCATACATTTTTGAGAGTTGCAACACACTGATAGAACTTCTGTTAACCAAAAGGCATATTTTCCACATGTTAATGTTAAGCCAGGTAATACCCATTGCAAATATTAGTTGTTTTACTCACTGAAGTATAAACTTCATTTTTCCACTGTTTCAACCAACTTATATTCAACCTGTTATTCTAGATGCTCATATTACTTTAGAGCCATGATTCAAATATATAACTTACTGTCCATTGCCCTTGCTCCCTGAAATCCATAAACTTGTATAACGTTAATCCAATAATCCATAACAAATACTTAATGGAACATAAATTTACTTTAATGAACAAACAATTCTGAAAAGCCAGAAAGGAATCCAAACTTTGACTAAAAACAAGACAAAGATGTTGAGGAAAACTAAAAAGAATTTTGAACCAAGTAAACCATAAAACAGGTATGGGACATATTTTTTAACTTCTACATAGTGGAGAATATAAACATATTCTCTAAGAATCAATCTAGTTGACTCAAGGAAAACACTTTGTGTTAAGTGAAATACAATTTTCAATAAGGGGTAATAAGAGAGAAATTAAGAGCAAGGATAAAATGTTCAGTCCTACACATTTAGTCAAGAGAGAAGAAAAATGTGAGAAATTTGTCTCTGAGAAAATTTAAATATGATATGACAATATATAACAGTTCCAAGGGAAACACACCAGTTACTGAATTTGAGTGGAAGAAAATAAAATTTATGAGAAATGTAATGGTCCATCAGTCATATTTGATACAGGTTTTTAGACTGTGATTTAGCAAGAGCTGATAAAGGCAAAAGTTTTGAGTTATTTCTTGATTGACTCAGAATTGAAATGTTTAGTGGAGTAAGACAGCAAATAGGAACTGGCCAATGGCTCCAGTTGTTGAGTAAAAACCTAGAAATTTAAGAAAAAAATATTTTCAATGCTGATAAAATTTAAATCCAAATAATGGGACACATATGATAAAGCCCCGAAGAATTAGGCAGTAGCTGGGTTACAACTGTTGGGGGAAATGGAGGCTTATGGCTGGAGAGGACCAGGGGATCAGATTGTAGGAGTATTCTGGGGAAGAAAAGTCTAGAATTTTTCCCTTGCCCTTCATGTTGTGACTCTGTGAGCCTGAAGCTAGAGGTATGACAACATGATTATGAGGCCAAAGTTGAAAATGACCCAGGTTGTACTCACAAACATCAGTTCACACTTTCGAGCCAGTAGGAGTGTTCATGCTGCCACAAACCCTCTAAACTAATGTAAGGCATAAGTAAGAAATGACTTAATTATTATGCACCTCTGGCCCAGACCTTGTAATCCAGAATCTTGCCAGATCCACTCATATCAAAAAGGCAGCAAAGCAGTAGAACCAACAGGTAGGGTTATATTAAGAATATGCTAGACTATTATTACTAGGTTGAGGAGCCAAGAACTTGAGGGTATCTGGACTGCAGACCTCTGAACTCTCTTTTACCTAACCCTTGGAATAGGGAATAATTCAAAGGAAAGCTACACTTAAAAACAAGAGCACAGTCTGTAATACAGCGATTTGGAGATAAGCTGAGGCAGGGTCCACATGGAATGATGAGGCTCACACTGCAATCATAAATGGACACCCCTCCTCCACTCATGGGGGAACTCACTTTAGGGGATAACTTCAATTTATAGCTACAAGAAGATATAACTAGCCTAGGTATGGAGTACATCAAGCAAATCAAGATTTGTTCACACCAGAAAAATTAGAAGAATTAAAATTAAGAACTCAGAGAAGTTAAAATCCAAAAAGATGTTTAAAAATTGGAAACAAGAAGGAAGAACAATAGTATTGAAGAAGTACTAAATGAAATATTGACCATGGAAATGATAATACAGTGTATAAGCTGAATATAAAAATATAAATCCAATTGGATAACTAAGGAAACCAGTAGGATATATATATCATATGTATACACATATATATCTCCAATGAGATATATATATGTATTTGATAATATGTAGATTCAAGTCACAGAAGGTGAACTCTGAAAGGCTGCAAGAGATGATCCAAATCACTGTAATACAGAATACAAATTATATCAGTGATGATATACACAACTAAATCCATCCAAATATAGAAAATCATAGACCTCAATTATCAAAGCATTGTTTTGGACATAGGCAATTTGGAAAGAGCATTTTTTGAAAGATAGCAAGCTCTTGGAAAGTTAGTAAATTGGAACAGTCACTCTGGAAGCTAATTTTGTAATATTTAATTAAATTAATTATGGGTATGCCCTTTGACCTGATGAGCCAAACTTAGTCCAAACATGTAAGATGTAAGTATAAGGTGTCCCATATTATTTGTATCAGCAAGGTGGTAAACTAGTTAACCATCAATAAGGAATAATCACCATCTAGTAAAATATCATGTACTTCCATTCAAAAACATGGAAATGTTTAAATTTCATAGCACAATTTCAATTACGCAAAAGTAAAAAGTATGTAGAATGAGTTTGGGAGTGTTCCTCCCTCTGCTATATTTTGGAAGAGTTTGAGAAGGATAAGTGTTACCTCTTCTCTACATGTTTGATAGAATTCGCCTGTGAAGCCATCTGATCCTGGGCTTTTGTTTGTTGGAAGATTTTTAATCACAGTTTCAATTTCAGTGCTTGTGATTGGTCTGCTTATATTTTCTATTTTTCCTGGTTCAGTCTCAGAAGGTTGTGCTTTTATAAGCATTTGTCCATTTCAACCTTCCAAAAGGTTGTGCTTTTCTAAGAATGTCGTCCATTTTATTTTCATAGAGTTGCTTGTAGCAATCTCTCATGATCCTTTGTATTTCTGCAGTGTCAGTTGTTACTTCTCCTATTTCATTTCTAATTCTGTTGATTTGAGTCTTCTCCCTTTTTTTCTTGATGAATCTGGCTAATGGTTTATCAATTTTGTTTATTTTCTCAAAGAACCAGCTTTTAGTTTAATTGATCTTTGCTATTGTTTCCTTCATTTCTTTTTCATTTATTTCTGATCTGATCTTTAGGATTTCTTTCTTTCTGCTAACTTTGAAGTTTTCTGCTAACTTTGGGTTTTTTTTTTTCTTCTTTCCCTAATTGCTTTAGGTGTAAGCTTAGGCTTTTTATTTGAGATTTTTCTTGTTTCTTGGGGTAGGATGGTATTGCTATAAACTTCCCTCTTAGAACTGCTTTTGCTGCATCCCAAGGTTTTGGGTCGTCGTATTTTCATTGTTATTTGTTTCTAGGTATTTTTTGAATTCCTTTTTCATTTCTTCAGTGATCTCTTAGTTATTTAGTAGTGCATTGTTTAGTCTCCATGTGTTTGTATTTTTTACATTTTTTTTCCTGTAATTGATATCCAGTCTCATTGCGTTGTGGTTGGAAAAGATACTTGATATGATTCCAGTTTTCTTAAATTTACCAAGGCTTGATTTGTGACCCAAGATAGGATCTATCCTGGCGAGTGTTCCATGAGCACTGGAGAAGAAAGTGTATTCTGTTGTTTTTGGATGGAATATCCTATAAATATCAATTAAGTCCATTCTGTTTAATGTGTCATTTAAAACTTGTGTTTCCATATTTATTTTCATTTTGGATGATCTGTTCGTTGGTGAAAGTGAGGTGTTAAAGTCTCCTACTATTATTGTATTACTGTTGATTTCCCCTTTTATGGCTGTTAGCATTTGCCTTATGTATTAAGGTGCTCCTATGTTGGGTGCATAAATAGTTACAATTGTCATATCTTCTTCTTGGATTGATCTCTTGATCATTCTGTAGTGTCCTTCTCTGTCTCTTCTAATAGTCTTTATTTTAAAGTCTATTTTGTCTGATATGAGAATTGCTACTCCAGCTTTCTTTTGATTTCCATTTGCATGGAATATCTTTTCCCATCCCCTCCCTTTCAGTCTTTATGTGTCCCTAGGTCTGAAGTCGGTGTCTTGTAGACAGCATATATATGGGTCTTGTTTTTGTATCCATTCAGCCAGTCTATTTTTTTTAGTTGGAGCATTCAATCCACTTACATTTAAGGTAATTATCGATATTTATGTTCTTATTACCATATTCTTAATTTTTTGCCTTGTTAATCCTAATGTTCCTTTAGCATTTGTTATAAAGCTGGTTTGGTGGTGCTGAATTCTCTTGGCTTTTGCTTGTTTGTAAAAATTTTAATTTCTCTGTTGAATCTCAATCAGATTAGACCCTGTCAGCCACACAGCTCAGAAGAAACGGGAGAAAAAAAAGAATGAATAAATAAATAATAAAATAATTAAAATTTAATTTTTTTTAATTTTTAAAAATTAAAAAATTATTAAAATAAAAAATTAAAATGTAATAAAATAAAAAGGAGAGAGGAACCAAAGTATTAAACACATCCCCTATGGTAACAAGTGCTAAAAACTATACTAAGATAAACATAATAATCAGAAACAAGTCAGTTGCAGACAGCAAACCCCAAGTGTACAGTTGCTCCCAAAGTCCACCGCCTCAATTTTGGGTTGATTCATTGTCTATTCAGGTATTCCATAGATGCAAGTTGTGGAATTGATTGTGGGGATTTAATCTGCTGCCCCTGAGGCTGCAGGGAGAAATTTCCCATTCTCTTCTTTGTTCACACAGCTTCTGGGGTTCAGCTTTAGTTTTGGCCCCGCCTCTGTGTGTAGGTTGCCCTCAGGCTTCTGTTCCGCCCAGACATGATGGGGTTAAAGCAGCGGCTGATTAGGGGTCTCTGACTCACTCATGCGGCAGGGAAGGAGGGGTACAGTAGTTATAATTGGAAGGTGGGGTGAGCCTGCAGCGGCTGAGTCCAGCATGATATTACAACAGCCTTAGGCGCACCATGTGTTCTCCCGGGGAATTTGTCCCTGGGTCATGGGACCCTAGCAGTGGTGGGCTGCACAGGCTCCCAGGGGTGTGTAGATAGTGACCTGTGCTTGCACATAGGATTCTTGGTGGCTGCAGCAGCAGCGTTAGCATTTCATGCCCATCTCTGGTGTCCAAGCTGATAGCCGCAGCCTGCACCCATCTCTGGAGCTCATTTAGGTGGTGCTCTGCCTCCTGTGGTCACACAGGGTAGGAATCCCCTCTCCTCTTGAACCCCTAAACAATGGTCTCTTGCCTCTTAGGCAGGTCTAGAGTTTTTTCCAGACTCCCTCCCAGCTAGAAATTTAGGCACATCTAGGTAAATATTATTCTGACGATTAAGTCTTTTGATTTCTCTGTCTCAATATAAAATAGAAAAATTTAAATTGGATATTACATGTGTGTGTACATCTATGAATATACCAAGCAAATCTTAAAATTTATGACTTAATCAAGATTATTTGGATATAAATATACAGAGATGTATATCAATAACTAACATGCACATAAAGGTATATGAAAAAATTTAATGTTATGGATCGAAGGGGTTATCATGTGTCTAGCTCCTTACATGGGCCCCAACAGAGACAAAATAAATTAGATTTCGATTTAATCCTTACTGCAGAGTCTGACATGTGGACATTTATTCAATTCTTCATCATCATCGTAATCATGTTTATAAATTATAGTTATTAAATGCATAAAACTGCTATTAATATGTAAAAATCTGAAAATTACATCATTTTAATTGATTATATAACTTGCTCTTAAATGATGTCTGTGATCTAATCTAAAATTAATTACAAAATATTTTATTGTAATTTTTTATGCATTCTTTTTTTAATTGACAAGCAGTTAAGCACATTAGAATATGAAAATATTTAGGTGTAGACTTTTTTTCTAAGGTAAATCTCTTGAAATATAGATGCACTCTTTTTAAAAATGTGAAAAGAAAGCAGTTTAAAAAACCAAGTGTAATGTAATGCAAAATTATCATAGAGTACTGAATGCTTTTCTATGGAGGTATTTCCAAAGTTTTTACTACAGTCTTCATTAAACTGTATTGAGGATTTTAATGGAACAGAAGGTAAAAGACTGATTCAGAATTGCCAATTGCCATTCAACAGTCTTTCTCTTCACTATGTCTCCTGCAGTATTGTACTCGTAGAACATTGAAGTATCACAGTATTTCTTGTCGACTGGCAAGATGACAGCTCTGAGGATAGTTGTACAGCCTCTTAGAAACTAATTAGCATTATTACAAAGGATTGTATATTATAATTAACAATTAAACTTAAACTTTCAGAACAGAAGCTGTTCCTCCCTAGAGGAGGCTTCACATAGATTATTGCTAAAGGAAGAACTGAATGAAAATTTCTTCATACACCAGTTACATAATTATGATTTTTTGCTACAGTCATTACTCTTTAAATGTGCTATATATGTGCACCTATAACTTTTAATACACATTTCTATATAATTAGATATTAAATAATATTTGCATTTTATTGAAAACATTGTATTGTGACTACTTTTCAAATCTCTAAACTAAGCGCTATTATAATATTTGGCTACGCCTACTTTGAATAAACATTTTTGATAAAAAAAGGGACACAGTTATGAAGATCTGAACTACTGATTCCTAACCATATCCCAGTGGATTTTTGAGACATCTGGGACCAAATGTTCTGAAAAACATAACCTCTATTATGTTCAAAGACTTGATATAACAAGTTATCACTTTCAAAGAACAGTCTAAACCTTAATCAATTTTGGAGGGAAATTAAACATTACATATGTTATTTTTCTTTATCTTTTTTTTTTTTTTTTTTTTTTTGCGTGACACAGGCCTCTCACTGCTGTGGCCTCCCCCGCCGCGGAGCACAGGCTCCGGACGCTCAGGCTCAGCGGCCATGGCTCACGGGCTCAGCCGCTCCACGGCACGTGGGATCCTCCCGGTCTGGGACACGAACCCACGCCCCCCTGCATCGGCGGGCAGACTCCCAACCACTGCGCCACCAGGGAAGCCCTTCTTTTTCATTTTTGTACTTATGACTATATCGTAATTTCAGGGAAATTGAATCCTTTTACTCTCTAATCAGCAACATAAAATTTTAGATGGGATTAATAATGATGTAGGGTGGGTATTCTATTTTCACCTAAGAATTTGGTGCACTTGCTCATAATTGGTAATTTTAACAAGTAAAATCCTTTTTTGTTTTTGTTTTTTTTCCTTAAAAACTGTAGCTCAGTGTGTTAAGCCCATTAGGTACTCAAATATATGTTTTTGAAATTTGGAATTTATGTGTATTCATTATTGTTAGCAAATTTCCTAAATGTAAGCTAAGAAACCTAGGAGACTCTCTGTTGAGTGAGCTAAACCTTATGTCATATATATCTGCTCAAATTATTCTTTGCATCAGAAGTATGATTTTATAAACTGAATCCTCCAGATCTGTACCAATTATTTTTGAAATCTAAATTTTAAATAGAAAGACTTACTATTGTAGTTAAACTTTAAAATGTATAATTATAGATATAGAATCATTTGATATTTTAATGAAATTACCATGTTTGCCACTTAGCCAGGGAGCACAATGACCATAATGGTTCTGAGCTCCTAATATTCATGCACTTATATAATCTTCTCATACACTGTTCCCATATGATGAAAATAATGCTGAAGAAGTGGTAATGTGTGACTTCTAGGGTATGTCATAAAAGGCTTTATCATTTCCAAGTTGGTCTCTTAGATGACTTGCTTTGGAGAAAGTTCACCGTCATGCAATTAAAACAAAAACCTAAAGATCCCAAAGAAGAGGTGCAAACAGAGAGAAACTAATACCCCTAGCCAACAATCATTACCAGTTGGCCAGCTATGTGAGTGACCCCTCCAGTCTCCATTCAGGTCGTCAAATAACTGTGGTCCCAGCTGTCATCTAATTACAAATCCATGAAAGACTCCAAGCAAGAGATGTGAATCTGAGCCCTTCCTGAACTATGGACCCAAAAACCTCTGAGATGCAATAAATTATTACCTTTACAAAAGTTATTAAATTTTGTGTGATTTGTAAGATAATGTTACTAATTAGAACATATAGCAATCAGCTTCATGAAAGTGTAAAATCTGATTTGAATATTGTTACATAGAAAGGTTTAGAGTAGTCAGGACAGATTTTTTTTTTTTTACTTTACATTTTTATTATACTTTTTATTTTTGAGATGGTTGTAGATGCACATGCAGTTATAAAAAATACAGAGCACTCCCACAAACCCTCTACCCATTTTTGCTCAGTAATTACATCTTTAAAAACTATAATACAACATTTCAATGAAGATATGGGCATTGATACAGTCAAGATAAAGACCATTTCAAACCCACAAGGAGCCTTCATGTTATGCCTGGAATAAACCCACTTGAAGAGCAAATGAGAATTTTAGAATTAAAAAAATTAATAACTAAAATAAAATCTCAGTAAATGGGCTCAACAACACAATGGTGGAGACATAGAAAACAATCAGTGTACTTGAAGATAAAACAATAGAAATAATAAAATCTGAACAGTGTAGAGAAAATATTCTGCAAGAAATATGAGTAGGGCCCTGGGACCTTTTGGACTATAACTTGAAGATCTAACACCAGTGTTTTTTGAGTCCTGAGAAGAGAGGATAAAAAGAGTGGTTCTGAAAAGTACTGGAAGTAATAATGACTGAGTCCTCTCCCTAACTTTGGCACAAACCATAAACCTACAGATAGAAATAACTGAACATCTTCCATATAGGATAAACTTGAAATCCACACCCATATATATCATAATCAAACTTCTGAAAACTAAAGATGAACAAAAAATATTGAAAGCGTACAGAGAGAAATGGAACTTTAGCAATGGGGGGAAAACAATTCAAGTAGCAGTCAATTTCTCATCCAACACCATGGAGGCCAAAAAGTACACTCAACCAAAAATTTTATGCGCAGTGAATTTACCCATGAGGAACGAAGAGAAACTCAATACATTCACAGATGAAGGAAAACTAAGAATTTGTCAACAATCAACCTACCCACAAATAATGGCCAAAAAAATGTTCTGTGAAAATAAAGGAAACGATAAAAGAAGAAAGTTGAGAGCATCAGTAAAGAAGAAAAAATAATGTAAAAAGAAAATGTGACTAAAAACAATCCATTTTCTTTCTCCTGATATGTTTTCTCAGTTATGTTTCATGGTTGAAACCAAAATTAAAACATTGTCAGATATGGATTTAAATATATGGAGAGGAAATTTTTAAAGACAATTATAAATGTGAGAGATTAAAGAGATATAAAGTGAGATAAACCTACACTTTTCTCAAACTGGTAAAATGTGAACATCAGTAGACTGTGATGAGTTTTATATGTATAATGTAATCTCTAGAGCAACCACTAAAGCAATGCATGCAAATACCTATTAGCATATTAAAGTGGAATTTTTTTTAATGTTAAAATCATCCACACTAATGTAGAATAAAGAAAACAAAGATATGAAAACCAGAGATAACACAAAATAAAAAAATAAAATGACAAATTTAGCCATAGTCTATCAATAATTATCCTAAATATGCATGATTTAAGCATTCTTTTGAAAGAAATTGGAAAAGTTGATTTAAAAAACATGATCCAACTCTATATTATCTACAAAAAAATTACTACAAATATAAAAATAAGGTAGGTTGAAAGTAAACTGTTGGAAAATGATAAAGAAACATTAATTTAAAAATCACCATTATTTAAATATTATAAATATTTGTTAGCTCAAAGAAATAAAAATGTAGTAGGCACTATTGGTGATCATGTGGTATCACATGAGGCTCCCTCTGACTCCAACCTCAGCTTCAGTGGACAGTTCCATACAATTTACAGTTCAGATTCAACCAACAGTATTCCACAATATATCTGTGTCACACAGCCTTCTAATTTCTGTCTCAGAGCCTTCATTGAAAACACATGAATATACTCAGCTAGATATGCTTATCTGAATTAAAGGCAATTGACATCATTGGAGACAGGGAAATGTCCAACATATGAGATAGGATTACTGCTTTGGCTACCGTCCTTCAGGTGCACAATTTGGAGTGACAGAAGACCTGGCACAAGTGAGCTACCATTAATACAGCAGCAGCTTTAATAACAAGCTTTGAATTACTTTTTTCTTCACCTACCTCCTTCTTCCTGCAATCTCAGTTCTGTTTCCCAGGATCATGACCCATACAAATACCAGCACCCAATCCTAGCCTCTTTTCTGCTTTCAGGGAAAAAAAACTATTAAAAGTTACTTTTTTTCTTAGAGGTAATTAGCTAGCTATACTCTTTTTTTTTTAACATCTTTATTGGAGTATAATTACTTTACTCTTAGTAATTATAGTAACAGTTTATCTATTTTTTAATTTATTTAGCTATTTAAAAGTTCTTAATATTTAGTCATAAATATTTAATCATAAAATAATATTTTTCTTGGTCATTAACTATTGCAAATTTTTCTTGAAATAATAGATATATAGTTATGTGTCAATTGATAGCATTTCAAAATATTAAATATAAAGGAGCTTTCATTCCCAGACTGCAATAAGAGCTGAATTGAAAGCAGAATTTAACCCTAAGACAAATTCAAACTATTCTTGGTCTATAGAACACTATGATGATGCTCTGACTTAAAATTTAACAATGTGGTCAGAAAACATTAATTTAAACTTATTGTGAAGAGTACATTCATTCTTATTCAACTGTTATTGTCATGTATTATACCAATAATATTAGTTGCTTTTGAATAAACATTTGTATTTTCTCTTTAGATTGAAAAAAGAGTTTTCAAAAAATCTGTTTCATGTTTAGATTATAATACATGTTAAGCAACATGGTTATATACCATATCACGTATGATTTTATTTGTGAAAATAAAAGTTTTGAAAAACAATACTAGAATGATGAATAACAAAGTTAAAATCTCAATTTTGTCTTCTTGCTGATTTGAAATTATGCCAATGACATTTATTGAACCATTAATTTAGGCTAAGGAGTCTTGTTGTCTCAATTTTATCTCTTCCTTACATCCCTAAGGTTATGAGATAATGGATGTATTGATTCCGGGTAAATGTACTTTTTATCACCATTGCAGGGTAGTAGGCATTTTTGTTTCAATGATTTTCTGTCATTATGTGAGGGTGATGGAGTCCGTGACTCATAAAACAGTGTCGATAAAAGGTTTTCTTGATACATTAAGTACCTTTGCAAACCCAATGTTCAGTTTCTTCACATAAGGAGAATAGAGTTTGGTGGTGCCTATAATGAACAAAGATCAAAAATGTGATTTGACTCCACAAAGAAGAAGAGCATAGAAGTATCTTCTCTTGATTATAGAGGTTTGTTTCACTTCTTACAAAAAGTGTTTACATCTCTGAAAGAAACTGAAAAATGGTTTATTTTTAATGAATGAAAGTAAAAATATTCTTAGAAAAATAAGATTCAATGCATTTTATAAGTGGAATTTCACAACCTGAGTAACATAGTTCCCCACTGAAAAACTATATGTATACACATATACACATGTATATACATATACACATATATACTCATATACATATATTATGTATATATATATAACATCTCTGATATATAATTTGCCTATTTAAAGCACACAATTTTAGTATAGTTACAGAGTTGCACAACCATCACCATAGTTAATTTTAGAACATTATCATCATCCTTCCCCAAATCCCACATACCCAATAGCAATCACTTCCCACATCCTACCACCATCTAGTTTTATGCAAAATAATAAACTTTGTTTTTGTATATTTGCTGACAATTTTACTATTTTGGATATTTCATATAAGTGGAATCATATGATTGTAATAATTTGAATCTTCTAGCTTTCTTTTTTACTTGGTCTAGATAGCTAAAGCATTGTCATTTTTTCTCCTATTTTTTTCATAGAACCAACTTTTGGTTTTATTGACTTTATTTTCTATTATTTAAAATTCTGCACTAATCTTTATTATTTTGTTCCTCTGCTTTCCTTCAGTTATTTTGCTCTACTGTTTCTAGTTGCTTCTGGTGGAAGGTTGGTTATTTATTTGAAATCTTTCGTTTCCCCCCTGGCTTTATTGAAGTATAATTGAAAAAATTGTCTATATTTAGTGTGCAAAGTGATGATATATGTATACATTGTGTAAAGATTACTACAATCAGGTTAATTAATACACCTATTACCTCAAATATTAGTCTTTTTATGTGTATATATGTTGTGAGAATGCTTAAGGTTTATCTCTTAGCAAAGTTCAAGTATGCAATACAGTATTATTAACTGTAATCACCATCTTTTTTGTTTTCTTTTATATGGGCATTTAAAATATATTTCTCTCTGGATACTTATTTAGTTGTATCCCTTAAATTTTGGTATGTCATCTTTTCATTTTTATTCATTTCAAAATATTTTCTAGGTTCCTCATGATTTCTTCTTAGAGCAATTATTTATTTAGCAGTTTCTGTGAATTTCCACTTATTTGTAAAATTCTCAAATTTCCTTCTGATATTGCATTCTAATTTCTTTCCATTATGATCAAAGAAAATTCTTAAAGGATTTCACTCCTTTTAAATGTATTAAAGCTTATTTTGTATCCTAGCATGTGGTCTATTTTGAAGAATTTTAAATGTATAACAGATAATTGGTATTCTATTGTTATCAAGTGACATACTTTAGACATGTCTGTGAGTTCTCATTGGTTTTCAGTGTTGTATTTATCTTCTTTTTTCTTGTCATTCTTTTGCCACTTTTTTCTCAACTATTACTTTAGAATTGCCAATTTTCACCTGCAAAATTGTTTCCTTAGTTGTTTTCTATATTTGTGGATCCTCTTCTTAGGTGCATAATTGTTATGTCTTTCTAATGGATTTACTCTTTTTTATCATTGTGTTTCTTTATCTCTAGTAAATTTTTTTGTTTTAAAATCTTTTTTTGGCCTAATATTAATATAGCTACTCCAGCTTTATTATGGTTACTATTTGCATGATATATATTTTCCATCCTTTTACTTTCAAACTATTTGTTTCTTTGGATTTAAAACCTGTCTCCAGTAGAGAGCATACATATGGTACTTAAAAAAAAATCCTGTCAATTGTTTCATTCATTTATTTGAACTCTTTAATCCATTCATATTGAATGTTATCATTAATATAGTTGAATTTATGTCTCTCAATTTACCTTTTATTCTCTATATACTTCATGTCTTTTTGTCCTCCACTTGACTACTTTCTTTTGCATTGAGTATTTTCTAGTTTAACATTTTAATTCTCTTAAAAATTTACACTGTATTTCTAAATTATTTTCTTAAATCATTGTTCTAGGTCCTGCCAAAGCCTCTTAACTTCACCATGATCTACTACAGATATATGCTAACTGTATTCTAGTAGATAAATATTGCTTACATTGCTATATGCTTCATCATTTTTTGAGCATTTAAAAAATATCTAAATATAATACAAATCCACCAATACATTGCTATAATTATTACATTATATAATTTTATGTGTTTTAGCTAAAATGAAAGAAGAAATGGAGGATATCTATTTTATAGATATACATATTTATATATTTACATATATACATATTTAATATATACATATTAACTTTCCTATTTATCATGTCTACTTCTCTACATTTGTTCCTGTGGATTTGAGTTACTATCTAATATTACTTCCTTACTCCACATCAGCTTTGCTCTCACTCGCCTCCTTTGTGCCTCCTTTTCTATTGTCAAAGATGTTACATTTGTATAGAACCAAAAATTCTATTGTATTAATGTTGTTAATAAAATTGCTTTTTGACTTGGGTAATGGAAGAAAGGATAAAAGACATGAATTTGAATTTTTTTTTACAATTACAGATTTTTCTTTATGATTGCTTTGTTATTTGTTTTCAGATTTCTATCTTGAGCCACTTATTTTCAAATGGAGGAACTTATTTTCATATTTCTTGTAAAGTGAGTCTGCTAGCAATAGATAATCTTTTTATCTGTGAATGACTTTGTTTTTTTATCTTCTTTTGTGAAAGACATATTGTTGGATATAAGGTTCTTGGTTGACAGTTTTTTGTTTGTTTCTTTTCTCCTTTTAGCACTTTGAATATGTCATCCCACTGCCTTCAGGCCTCAGTTTTTTCTGATGAGAAGTCAGCTATTTATCTTACTAGTGTTCCATTGTATGTGATGAGTCACTTTTCTCTTGCTGCTTCAGTATTTTCTTTTCATCTTTGCCCTTGATAATTTTTAGTATACTATAATATGTTAGAATGTGGATCTCTTTGCATTTATCTGATTTTTAAATCACTGAGCTTCTTGGAAGATTAGATTAATGTCATTCATCCAATTTGGGAAGTTCTCTGTAATTTTTCAAAATTTTTTCTGCACGTTTCTCTCTCTCCTCTTCCTCTGGTACTCATTTTATTCATATGTTGGTGTGGTTAACAAGGTCCTCCTTTTCTATGAAGGCCTGTACATTTTTGTCATTCTTTTGTCTATTTGTTATTCTAAGTCCTATATATCAGTCTTTGTCTTCTAAGTCCTATATATCAGCCCTCTCAAAGTTTCTTTTGCCTGCTTTTTCTTGTGCATGTTCACTTTCCCTTATCTTTGCACATACCATAATATTTTTTTGTTGAAAACTGGACAGGTTAGATAACCTATCAAATATATACTAATCTCCCCTCTTTCTGGGGCTTGTTGTTTTTCACTTGTTTGTTTGTACCTCTGGTCTTCTTGGCTTGTCTCTTTTCACATTGAACCATCACCATGTAAGTGAGCTGAGGCAGTGAAAATTGGGGCCCCAGTATTTTTGGCCTGCCATACCTTAGGTAAAGTCTCAGCCCTTTAAGTGCAAGCTGTGTAGAAGAAGGAAGCCCCCAGCCCTTTGACTGTACTTACCTGGGATTAGCCTCAGAAACAAAGTGTTGGGGATTATAAGAAATCAGGGTGGTCACTCCACTGTCCATTGTGATACTGTAACCCTTGAGTAGGAGCTGAGGCAGGGAAAAGAAGCCATATTTTCTTACCCACATTCAGCCTGAGTGGAGTTTCAGTCATGCTTATCTGAGAATAGGGGCTGAACTGTCCTAAGAGCCGCAGACCCTTACTGTTGTTATCAAGATTTATTCTATTTGTGTTGAGTAAACATTTATTCCTTTGCTGTATGCTCTTAGGATAATTTTTAAAGCCTTTGTTTTTTTTTAAAAAATAATTTCCATCAGTTTATGTTTGATTTCATTGATTGGGGGGGGGGTCCTGTGGAATTTCTCACACTGTCATTCAGAAAGTAATCCCCAACAGTATAGCTTTATCTAATTTTTGCTGAAATCATTTAGAAAAGCTTGTGAAATGGAATGAAAGTAAAAAATATTAAATTGTTAAAGAGTTCTGTGCTATTAAAAGATGATTTTTAATCATTTAAAATAAATGTATGTAATGATGTTAAGTTTCTCACTTTGTATTTCATTTTATAATACAACAAACAAATGTTGTAGTTTACTTAAAATTACCATCCAGCAGGAAATGTTAAAATATATATTCCATATAGAACAGAGTTTAAAAAAAAGTCTTACCAAGGCAATTAAATATGAATTATTAAAGATATGCTCTGTTACTTTCATCTTTACATAATTTACAGGCACTTCCTTTCATCAGTTACTGCAGCCTATCAAAGCAACTGCTAGAATTCACAGTCATTTTCATTAAGTGTAATTGCTTTGAGGTAAAATCTCTAGCCATAGTAATATGGTTCCAAGGTAATACAGAATGTTAAACTGGTTGGTTGGACAAAAAAAAAAAAAGAAATTCCTGCCTTTTGCTGTAATTTGTTTTGAATGTGACTTCTATAATCTTCAGGCAAACATACTTCCAAGAAGTCAAAAAGGTATATAATTGGAATACCGTACAAATGGCTAAAACTCTCATTGGATTTTATTGTGAAAGAGGAAAAGTACTGTTAGTGTCCTGTTTAGCAGGTGATTTATTCTTTTGTTAGGTTAGAGCTCCCCTTTGTGGCTATTTGGTTGAGACACACTAAGGATGTAATATATTCTATAATAACAATTAAACATAAATTAACCTCACAGATATCTTCCAATAATAATATATTGAGGTAATCATCTGTAAATAATTTTGTCATAGAAAGTAAAATTTTTCTTCCTTTGACTAACACTACCTAAAGGATATTAATGGAATGAAATGTAAAGAATGGAAATAAAATTCAGTGTTTGCCTGGGATTCATGAATATAAGCAAATTTCCATCTAAGTCAACATGCTCATACTCAACAGGCTACTTAAATTTGAGATAATTTATTTCCAAACAAGTATTAGTAAGGTTTATTTTCTGTTTATTTAATTAATTTATCAAATTAATACATATACTTTTAAGGATATGAGAACATGTAAAAAGCAGTGTTGTCCTCAGTATACTGAAATTTTGGTAGGGAATACAATTCATGTAAGCAAACATCAAATAATTCAGCTGTGAATATTTTTTTCCTTGTGATGAGAACATTTAGGATTTAGTCTCTTAACAACTTTTGTAGATAACTTATAGCAGTGTTAATTATATTAGTCATATTGTATATTACATCTCTAGTATTTATTTATCTTATAACTGGAAGTTTGTACCTTCTGACTACCTGCATCCAATTCCTCCTCCCTCTGTCTCCCACCTCATAACCACAAATCTGATCTCTTTTTCTATGGTTTTGTATATTTGTTTTTTGAAGTATAATTGACCTACAACACTGTGTTAGTTCCTGGTGCATGACATAGGGACCAGATATTTTTATACATTACAAAATTATCACCACAATAATTCTAGTTTCCATCTGTTATCATACAAAAGTATTAAATAATTAGAGACTACATTACCCACACTGTACATTTCATCCCCATGACTCATTTATTTTGTAACTGGAAGTATGTCTCTCTTAATCAGAATTATTTTAATACAATCAATTTTTTCTGCAATTTTGGTGGCAATGTAAATTTCGTTCAGTGGTTTAAATTTTAAAATATATGTGTGCTATTTCTGTGTTTTGCTAAGAATGGGGAAGGCATTTTATATGAAAGAGCTATGAGCAGCTTGCAAACAATCTGAACATTAAAAATTAGCGTGGAGGGCTTCCCTGGTGGCGCAGTGTTTGAGAGTCCGCCTGCCGATGCAGGGGACACAGGTTCGTGCCCCGGTCCGGGAAGATCCCACATGCCGCACAGCAGCTGGGCCCGTGAACCATGGCCGCTGAGCCTGCGCATCCGGAGCCTGTGCTCTGCAGAGGGAGAGGCCACAACAGTGAGAGGCCCACGTACAGCAAAAAAAAAAAAAAAAATTATGGGCCTACGTAGGTCATGTTTCACTACTTGAATAAAAAACATGTTCAAGGAATAGGATACTCTTCTTCACAACCTATATCATAATCTCAAATCCCTGCTGGAATGCAGGGACTCCTTGATTGAAAAGTTTCTCAAAACTACAGAAAATGTGAAAGGATATAACTGGCAACCACCAGATGCTTTGTTACCACCTAATAAATATTGCCCAGGAATGAATAAACTTCAGTGTGCTCACCTGCTTCCCCTCATCTATCAGTGGCTGTCATATCAACACCTCAATTCCAGATACTAATAACTATAACCATTGGTGTATAACCATAGTGTATTGATTTTAAACAACAGAAATAACCGTGTCTGGTGTAAGCAAAATAGACATTAATGGAAGTTACATGTACATCACAGAATTAAAGGGATATTTGAAAAATAAGTCTTAAATAAAGGAACCAAATTTTTCTGAGTACATAGCAACCATTTGTTGCAACCAATATTTGGGAATATTTTAAGTCTAATGTATTTATGGACTAGGGTAGTTGGAAAAGGTTAACTTTCAGTTCTGGCATCTAAAATTGTTCAGAATAAGCTCACATATGAACCAGCTCATCAGCCCCTAACTAGATTTACATTCTGGGATTTTCTCAATCCAAAATTTATAAAAGATCACATTTACCTAAATCCAAAATTTCTGCTTGGCACGGAATGCCTAAATGTCCCATTTGAAAGAGTATACCTCTCTCTGAAGTCTTATGTTCATGTACGTCATTATACTCAAACTTCCTTTTTGTTTACCCAGAACATTCCCCATCCTTGATGCTGGTTCAATCTGGGATGGAGACAGTGCCTTGATCAGGTCAAGAATGAGACTTCATGTGCTGGAAGGAGGAAGGAACATATATGGTAGGATACTGGAAATTTGGAAAGCCCATGACCGCCTCTCCTCCCTTCCAGATGCTAATGTTTAGAGAGAATATATACAATAACCACCAGTCCAAAAGAGATTCAAAATACTTCAAAGTATCTGAATTTTAATATCAGTAGCACCCAGGACACTCTAGAAGATTTCCAGGTTTCTGGAAAACTTCTATGCCTGGCAGAACCTTCGATCACACAGCATTGAATTTAAAATCTACCAAGAAACTAAGCTTTGTCTCTCGTTTTTTTCTTGCCCTCTTCCTCCTTTCCCTTCTTCCCCTCCTTATCTTCCTACCCTTCCCCTCCCTGTACTTCTTCACTTTTTCCTCTTAACTCAAGAACATGCTAACACTGTCTCTTGGGCCGGTGTTTGTACTTTCAGATGATCCTGTAACATACTGGCTAAAAAGGAATTCATTTCCTGGGGAGAGAGATGAATTTATGGTAAGGCACATAGTTTCTTTTTTTTTTTTTTTTTTTAGTTTTATGTATTGTATATAAGTCCAAATCTTCATTTTAAGATGTAAGGAAAGACTTTTAAACTATAACACATATCCCAGACACTCTAAAAAGAAATAATAAAATCAACAGCATTGGCTAAGTATGAAACAAAGGCTTGAATAGGATAAAGACACTACAAATCAAAGTTTAATGTAAAAATTAAACTCTGGTAGAGAATATTTGTAACATATATAACAAGTAATGGTTTGATGAATCCTAAATAAAAGGTAATTGCTTGATGAATGCTTACTAAAAGTGCACCTAAAAATAAGAATCAGGCATGGTGTTTAATGGAAAAGTAGACCAGATATAGATAGGGAATGTTACTTTTTTTTTTTTTTTTTTTTTTTCATCTTTAAAAGTTCCTTTTGGAATATATATCTGTGTTCCACTTCTCTCCTCAACACATCATTTTTTCTTTTTTTTTTTTTAGCGGTACGCGAGCCTCTCACTGCCGTGGCCTCTCCCGTTGCGGAGCACAGGCTCCGAACGCGCAGGCTCAGCGGCCATGGCTCACGGACCCAGCCGCTCCGTGGCATGTGGGATCTTCCCGGACCGGGGCACGAACCCGTGTCCCTTATATCGGCAGGCGGACTCTCAACCACTGCGCCGCCAGGGAAGCCCGAGTGTTACTTTTAATTAAGCGAGCACAACAGATATGAACACTATGTCCTGGGAAAAATCAGAATATTGGTCACTTTGTAGATAAACATATCAAAAGATGTTTGATGCTTACAAATAATCATAACAAGGCAAATTAAACACTAAAGGTTGATACTTTATTTTTTAATGATTTCAATATTCACAGTGTTTTTTGTTTGTTTCTTTTTGAGGGAAATGTATTTTGAACAAGTAGTTTGAAAGTCAAATTGGCTAATTGACTTTAGCTAAAGATGTGAATTTCCAAAGAGCAATCCTATTCTGGGGAGGTATCCTAGAAAAATAAGTGCATGCTTGCTGTGACAAGCATGCAAATTTATTGACAGCAGTATTGTTCGAAATAGCAGTAAAAGAAACCTAGATATATTAAAGTCTATATAGGAGAATCATTACACAAATTGTTTTAAATCTGTATATGAGATATGTTGTGCACTGGAAAGGAGAGACTATTTAAAATGAAAAAGTCAAGTGAAAGAGCAAAATATACTTGTTCTTGCTATGGGGAATTTGTATATGTGTCACTGACTTGCTCAACACCTATTCCAACCTGTTTCTAATATTTTTTACTGTGCAAGTGGGAGGACAAAAACTATTTTCTAAGACTTCCTTGCAGTTAGGCAGGCCCCTGGAGGTAATTTAGATGTTTCCAATCAGATGCACGCTTGTGTGAATTTGATTTAGGACTGGATTGTGATGAGGTAAAGAACTGACATAGTCCAATGTGTCCATTTTGCTGGCAGCTATCTGTGTGGTTTGAGGATCAGGAGCCTCTTGATCTGACAAGGGTGTGACCAGGGCTTTGTTCTAGAATCAGCAGCTATGGCAGCAGCTTCCTGAAACTACAGCTTCTTGATTGTTGTATTCAGAGAGGCAAAATTAGTGACCATCATCTGTGCTTGGTTTTAGAAGTCCCTTCCCTAAGCTCAGTTTCAAGTTATTTTCTTAAGCCTTTAAAAAGAAAGTCTCTTTTTGCTTTAACCAGTTAGGATGTTTTCTCTTTTGCATAATTTTCTACAACCTGAATAAGATACGTACCAATATTTTAAAAATGGCTCTCTGGGATAAAAATCCACAGAATAGCTTCTTCATGGTGCCTGTTTTTTATTTTACATTTGAATGTTCTTTTATTTGTTCCAATCTATGTGTTCCAATCTATTTAAATTTATGTCTTAATTTTTTTTTGAAAATATTAAAACTTTTTACTTGTCCAAATTTTACTTATCCTCATAATTATTTTCCATAAATTTATATTTTCACAAAGATAATACAACCATATGGTTGGAAGAGATGTTTAAAATTCATTTTAAACATTTTAAACTCAACAAAATTAGCTAAATTAAACTAAAATGTTAAAAATTAAAAATTTCAGTCCCCTCTCTGCTCAACTGTAATCTCATTCTTCATTTCTTACATTTACCTTTGTAGTTTAAAAATAATATGTTTTCCTGGAAGTTCTACTCAACTCTATGTTGTAGATCATGTTTCCTGGTTCTCGTGTTCTCAATATTTTTGGCTTGCTTTCACATTTTGTTGGAACACATTTCTAATAACTTCCTGAAAAAGGGATAACAACAGATACATTTTGGAGATTTTACATATCAGAAAACATATTCTCATACTTGAATAAGTATTTCTCTAGATTAAAATACCAAGTTAAGAAATATTTTATCAAGAATGAGGATTGTTTTGCTTTGTTATCTTTTAATCTTTTAATTTTTCTATTAAAAATTGCAGTGTCACTCTATTTTTGATCTTTTGTATATGATCTATTATTTCCTTCCTCTTAGTTCGTAAGTTTTCCTTCAAAGATTGCAATCAAACCTTCCACCCTCTTAAAAATGTAATTTTTTACTTTTCCTCATTTCATTATATCTATTCTCTAAAATATTTTAGTCTTTATGGTGATGTTATAACAGAAAGTACCTTACCATCTGTCATTCTTACTGTTAAGCACTTAGGTCTCAGTTTATTACCCTGTTATGTCAGTTTAAACACTTCTATAAATATTTGTTTTTCCTAAGTATATTTAAAACTCTCCAATGCTGCTGTCTCCTGTCCCTTTCCATTATACCAATAGTTATATATGATCTTGTCATGTATCCTTAGGAAGGAATGTACTAAGTCCTTAAGTTTAAAATGCTAGGTTTGACCAGAAGTCATATGAAGTTATCATCACAATTAAAATGTTTTATCCCAGTCCTCTGTTTTTGATATTTGTATCATCTATACTGTCTTCTCATAGTCTCACTCTTCATGAAGGAGGAAACTTTTGGTTTTTTCTTGATGATATTTCCACAGTTATCAAAATATTTAGTATGTACAGACATCTTTGTTACCATCATGATTGGTGGTAGGACATTGAACACTTAATATGGACAAATAGGTTTGTAAAATGTTTTAAATTAAATTTTGTTTCTAAACTATGTGAAATATTTATATATTTCAGAGTTAAAATGTAAAATAAGATTTATTTAAAAGTTTAGATTTTATTCCTGTTCTTTCTCCATGTTCATTTCCTCTGATTAGGCACACATTTTGTTATTTTTTTAAAACAAAGGCATTCATTCATAGTCTCCATCTTTTTAACACAATAGTTAGTTAGGAGAGTATGCATACTTTTCTAAACCATGCTTTTTTCACCCAAATTATATTATACATATTGTTATATACTATATAATAATTAGAATATACATATTTACACATATATTTGTGTGTATGTATATATAAAGAGAGTATATGCTGACTTACTTGTGAAGAATGCATTTAAAACTATTTTAAATGTGTTTTAATTTGTGAGACTTTACTTATTAAGGAATATGTTATTATATTTACTGTTCTAACCTGGCAGTAAAGGTATTCTTAAGAATTTACAAGTACTTTAGATTTTCAAGACTGAACATTGTATAGCCATCTTGCTGCTCCTTTAGTGAAATGCAATGAAACTCTGAAGTTTAAAAACAAAACAAAGGGAGACTTTATATCATGCAATCATGTAAATTTACATTTATTTATTTATTTAATCTTCATCACAGACCAATAGAATAGAAATGATTTTTATTTCCGTTTTGCATATGGGGAAACAAGCACAAAGTTTTAGTAACTTGTATGCAATCATAAAGCTATTAAGTAGTGGAGCTAGGATATGTAACCAATCTAGATCCAAAGTCAATGTTCTTAAAAAATTTGCTATAAGGCTTAATGAAAAATAAATAAATGAAAAATGTTTCCCATGGTCTATACCTAAGTACATATTTGTATAAATTTGAATAATTTTTAATCCCTTCCAGTTTTAGGTTTTTAAAGTGTGAGTTCTTGTTTTCTAAGGACCTCTTGGTGGTAACAGTTTTCTGAATCAGTTCCTACTAAATATATGGTTGGAATCAAAGTCACAAGGCAAGCAAACACCACATCTGCTATAAGCCCAGAGTTATTTATGTATATGAAATATATCTATCTTCTACTTATATCTATATCTAACTATATTTATATCTATATGCATAATGAGAATATGACATAGTGTGGAAGTACGACAAAGCCAGGAATCTCTTAACTGAAATCATCAGACTTTAGTTGCTGAAATGCCCCCAACACATCTCAATATCAAAACTAATGGCCTGAGTTCAGCACTGAGCTCCAATAATCTGAATAAATTTCTCATTCCACATGAGTTGCACTGAAACATAAAAATTCTGATATACCTTTTTGGACCAATACAAGAAATTAAGATTAACTTCTACCCTCTTATGTTTCTGATCTTGTGTTAATTCTCTTATATATTCAATGCATTGCTCATTTTCACAGCTTAAACTGAGCCATCATTCTCATTAAATTTTTATCCCACTTTGTTCTTTGTGGTCTGGCCTATCTCAACTCTCCACTCTCAGTAAGCAATATAAAACAAGTGAAATATTTCTTTCTGTGACCACAATCCACAACCAGCGTTTCTTTTCAGGGGTGCTTCTACTTCGAATTTACTTCACATATTCTAAAATGTGCATTACCTGAGTGCTATAGCATTTGTCATTGTGCGTGTCAAGATTTATGAGACTTGCTTGACTTTTTCTTCTGTAGCTCACTGCTCTAGAACTAAATCACTGTAGAGCCCGACCCAAAGCTTACAGTTGAGTAGACCTGTCATCTCTTCCTGGAAACAAACATTCCCCTCAATAATCTATGACCTGCCTGGCCAGCTTTCTCTTATTCCAATTTATTCCTTGGCATGATAGCTCCTTGATTTGAAACTTTGTGAGTTACTACTGCACTGAGTACAACCATGTTTTTATAGGAACATTAGGTGAAAAAAAAAGTGATGTTACACTCAAAGAATAAATCAAAGTCATGAGTCAGGAATTAGTGAGGACATCAAAAGCACTTTCAGGAGAAATAATTTTCAGCAGCTACCTAGAGAAAATATAAAATCTGATCTCTATCTCTAGACCTTGCTGTGTTTATTAACTAGATTATAAAGCAGAATTCATTTTTTAAGCTGATAAAGGAAAAGTAGGAGATGCTAAATTAATAATAGTAAACATGCAAAAGAAACATAAATCAGAATAGTATAACAATGGAGCTGAACCTCTGGAACTTGTTCTAGTCCTTTCTTCCTGAACTTAGGCAAAAAATCCTAAACCATCTGCATATGCATTTATCAATTTTGTTTTTATGCATTTGGCATTTTAGAAATCTTGTTGCCCATAAGCTAAATCTCAGATGATATTCCACTGATAGATGGATGTTTCCACAAAAGGTTTTCTATCTGACTCACAGATAATTTTTAACCACACTGTCTCCATTCATACATAAAACAACAGGTTTGTAATAACTTGATTACACATCTATCCTCTAAAATCATATTCTTGGAAATTTATTTGTTTATCAATTCATCTATAAAAATTCAAATTCTTTCATTTCAATATAAATTTGAGCAGCATTTCTCTGTGCAGATTTTTGCCATTTGGTTTTCTGATGTCTTCTATATCTTCTAGGAGTATAGATTTAGAAATATTAGAGTTAAAGAAGAATTACAGTAGTATAACATTTGATTAACATGATAACTTAATATGACAAAAAAAGAGAAATGAAACAAGCATAGGGAAATATCTGTGATATTAAATAAAATATATTTTAAATACTGATTAAACAGGAAATAGAGATAACATTAGTTTGACTATTTTTTCCAAACTACAAATTTTATCAAATTATTTATAATTTTATATTAGTAAGGTTGCTTTTCATAAGACATGTGAAGGGAGAATCAATATGCTTACTCCAAATTTCTAAATAAGGTTTTGAGTTCTAAGAACTCAAATTTAAGGCAATCCAAATAAGGTAATATCTAAGAAGTATTCTGAGCAACAGGCTATGTTAGGAAGAGTAGTTTGTCATCTGTCAGTTGGGTTCTAATCCAGTATCAATACCTACTAGGGCCATGTATCCTTCATGCAAAAAGAAGATAAAAATTATGAGAACCAGCTTGGATAACACACATAAATCTTCTAGATAAGGTAAACATGCATGTTCTCTTTTTCCCACCTAAAAATAAGCAAACCAAAAGAACCCAAAAAAAATCCCTGTGAAATCTTATTCCAAATTCTCACTAAACCGTCAAAGTCTTTGTTGAGAATACTTGTTATTCTACAAAGAATATGTTTTATTAAGGAAATTTAATTTAAGAAAGCATATATTTACTTACCCTAAATGCTTTTATTCTAACTAATCAGGGTCTATAACATGTAGGTTATTGCATCCTAACAGTCAAAATACTGGGTTCTCATTACCAAAAAATCAGGTTGAATTTTCCATTTAAATAGTATCTCTTGCTCATATTTTCTTCACCAAGTTTATGCCAATCCATCACTCAACTCAATTGCAACAGAAATATAATATTATCCTCAGTGTTCTATTAATGGAAAGCCATTGACTTCTTTTAAAGAAAATAATCAGTAGCATGTAACAGTCCTTACACCTAGAGTTTATAGATGAGTCATCAGCTCCTTTTGAACAGAGTTGAATATTTAATCTAATTTAAATTCTAAGAGTCAGTTACAAAAAAAAGCTTTTGCAATTCAATATTCCATTTTTTTCTTTTTTAAACTAAAAATCTGTACCTCAGGAATCATTCCCAATATATGTTGAAAGATAAACAGTTTATTCTAGAGGTTAGTTAAATATTTTTGGAAGTAAACGTTAAATTAAAAATCTGTCTTCAAATAAAACTAAAAACTAAATGTAACAGATTCTGATTAAATATTTTATTTTATTTTTATAGTTTTTATTTCCCAACCTTTACTATAGCTGAGTCGAGAGATTGAAATCTTTGAGAGTTTATATGCTAAAAGATAAAAAAATAACTTTCTATTTATATGGATTTCAGCTATTAAAAAAAGCAAATACACTGACATATATTGCTTAGAGAGTACAGTAAACTTTATAGTGAAAAATCATTTCAGTAATAATATCTAAAATGAAATCACCTATAACATAAAGTTTCCCAAAATTATTCTTTTTTTCTTATTGTCATTATAATCAAATCATTGACATTGTAAGTATATAAGGTATGTTCACATACATAATTAACATATAATTTTTACTTTGCATTGTATATATTCATATCAAAAAGTAATTCTCAACTAAATAAAATCTTATTTTTCAGGACTTCATTTATATCTCTTTGATTTTGCTTGTAATACAACTGTTGGAAAGATGAAATAATGATTCAGTTTATTAAATAATATTTTCAAGAAAATATAAATGAATACTAAATATAACCAATTGGAATATCAAAATATTTGAAAATCCATGAAACATTTAATATCTTCTTAATGGGAAATATAACATTTGTATCATTCAAAAATATCTGTTAATAAATTAAAACAAAATGATAATGTTTTATCTCAGAACTCTTTGTTGCAAATCTTTTTATCAGCTATATTTATCAGCCAGCATTATTATTATTTTTATATTAACAATAGATAACAAGAAAATAGAATTGTCATTGATTACAAAGAGTCCAAAAGCATATTCACTAGTTTCACAGCAGAAGAAAACCTTAAAATAAAGGCATAAAAAGTATGCAAACTGAAAATCTGAGGTTGGCAATTTAAGTGTACTTTACTGAAATAAAGAAAAATTTACTGTGAATAAATATCAGGCACAATTTTTTTTGACCCAAGTTCTTAAAAATTGGATAGGCTGCAAATATATGCATAAAACCAAACACCCACACATTTCTCATTGCTGCAATACTACTCAGAAAATATATAGGTTATGCAATGTGTTCCCAGTAGGATATTTAATAATTTAATAAGCCTGACCCTTTATACTACTACTGAACACTCTGGGGGCAGTGCTAGTCTAAAGAAAAATTGTATGTTGATGCTGAGTATACTGAGCTAGTCTTAATTGTAAGTGAGTGAATCACATTTCACTGCTTTTTGTTTGTTTAAATTGGTTAATTTCCATGGAGAAATGTGGAGCTCAGCAATTCTTCCAGTATGATTTTTTTAAATGTAATGAAAAGAAGCCAAGTTTTCACACTCCAGAGGAAACTTCTTGATCCATAGCACAACACATTAGTGTTTTGAAGTTTTAACTGTGTTTTGCTGAAGTGTATTCTCTTGGGAGCCAGTATACAGTGATATTATGGCATAAGCTTCATATTACTGTCACCAAATATCCATTTTTTGTTTCTGCTATAAAAGTAGCAATTTTATTGTGAATTTCCCTTGCTCTCACCATCACCTCTATTAACCAGTATGGATGCCTTTTTCAAAAATCATTGGTCCTACAATACTCTCACTTTTTCTCCAAATCAACAATGTTTTCTTCCTTGTTAAATTACTCAGCTTCCAAATATGCTACAATCGCTGCTAAAAGTAATAAAAAGAGAAAAAAACCTTCCCTTGCCCTCAAATCTTCCTATAACCACAATTCTTTCTCTGATACCAAAAGTTCTCAAGAGATATTCATTTTATGATTTAAAGATTCTTTTGATGGCAAGACACAGCAGAATGACACTAATTACATTTGGAGAAATGGAAGACAAAACTCTTTGTTACTTGCAATTCTAAAGGAGAGAAAGCTGCCACTCAGGGCTACAAAGAACAGAACCCCAGGACAGAGACAGAGTACCAGTAACCTGGAGTCGTGGGGGCAGTTTATGTATGGCAAAAGAGGTGAGGTAAGCTACATTTCATGGGTTCCCTGTGGATTGGCTAATTTAAATAATTCTGTGGGTTCTGAGGAATAGAGGCTGTCTCTACTTTTCTGGCACCTGGCCTCAGGGTGATTAGAGTAGATGCATAGTGATCTCAGAGTGTGAAAACAAGATAAGGGAAGTTGTTGGGTGAAATTTCCTCAGCTACTCAAGAAGGAAAATTGAAGGACCTCTAGTCAGTGCCACAAAACTAGGTCAAGACATCATTTAAAAAAAAGAAAGAAAGAAACTGTATTACGCTGTTATATTTGAAATCACCAGTATTTCAGTATCTCTCATATTTTATTTTTCCTGTTACCACTGCAATCAAAATTTTGTCCTCAACTCAGCACACAATGAATTGTAATTGAGGTCAGTGACAACATCCACTTTGACAAATTCAAAGGTTAATCTTCAGTCTTGATCTATGAGTAGCTAGTCTATCCACCTCCCTCTTTGAACATATTCTTCACTGGATTCCCAGCACAGTACTCCATCTCTAGCCATTGTCTCAGTCTCCCTTGACTGTTCCCTGACTTATCTATATTTAAACATTTTATCAGAGTCAGTCCTTAATCCTATTTTCATGTCTACCTGCATTCACTCCCACATTTCCTTCATCCATCCCAGGCTGTTAAATTCCATGTTTACACTGAGAATTCCAAATGTGTCTCTCAAACCCAGAACTTCATCTCAAATTTATATACAAATGTATTTAACTGTATATCCAATTTACATTTATATCTTACTTAACTTCTTTCATTGTCACATGTTTTTTTCTGACCACAGCCTGGGAAGCTTCTCTGTTTTTAAGGACTCTGTGATCAGTTTTGACCTATCTGGATACTTGAAAATAATTCCTCATCTCCAGGTACTTAATTTAATAGAATTTGCAAGGTGCTTTTTGTCATATAAGGCAACATGAATTATATAGTTTCAGGGTGTCGGGATGGTTTAGAATAAATCACATGTGTACCTAACTTGAAATTAGGAAGTGTGATGCCTCCAACTTATTTTTGTTTCAAGATTGCTTTAGCTACTTGAGGTCTTTCGTGGTTACATATAAATTTTAGAACTGTTTTTCTAGTTCTATAATAAATGCCAGTGGGGGAAAAAAAAATGGTCATGAAGAACCTAGGGGCAAGACGGGGATAAAGATGCAGACCTACTAGAGAATGGACTTGAGGACACAGGAAGGGGAAGGGTAAGCTGGGACAAAGTGAGAGAGTGGCATGGACATATATACACTACCAAATGTAAAACAGATAGCTAGTGGGAAGCAGCCACATAGCACAGGGAGATCAGCTCGGTGCTTTGTGACCACATAGAAGGGTGGGATAGGGAGGGGGGGAGGGAGGGAGATGCAAGAGGGAAGAGATATGGGGATATATGTATATATATAACTGATTCACTTTGTTATAAAGCAGAAACTAACACACCATTGTAAAGCAATTATACTCCAATAAAGATGTAGAAACGCCATTGAGATTTTGATAGAGATTGCATTGAATCTGTAGGTTTCTTTGGGTAGTATGGACTACCAATATTAAATCTTCCAATCCATCAAAATGGGATGTCTTTCCATTTCTTTGTGTTTTCTCTAATTTCTTTCATAAGTGTTTTGTAGATTTCAGCCTACAGATTTTTACTTCCTTAGTTAAACTTATTCATAAGTACTTTATGTATTTGATAAAATCATAAATTGAATTGTTTTCCTAATATTTTTTCAGATAGTTCATTATTAGTGTATAGAAGCACAACTGAATTTTGTTTGTTTGTTTGTTTTGCAGTACGCGGACCTCTCACTGTTGTGGCCTCTCCCGTTGCGGCGCACAGGCTCCAGATGCGCGGGCTCAGCAGCCATGGCTCACGGGCCTAGCCGCTCCGCGGCATGTGGGATCTTCCTGGGCCAGGGCACGAACCCGTGTCCCCTGCATTGGCAGGCGGACTCTCAACCACTGCGCCAACAGGGAAGCCCACAACTGAGTTTTATATGTTGATTTTGTATCATTCAGCGTTACTGAATTCATTTATTAGCTTTAACAGTTTTGTGAGAGTGTGTGTGTGTGTGTGTGTGTGTGTGTGTGTGTGTGTGTGTATGTGTGTAATCTTTAGGGTTTTCCATATATAAGATCATGTGAGCTACAGACAGGGACAATTTTACTTCTTCCTTTTCAATTGGATGTCTTTTATTTCTTTGCAACAAATGGTATTGGGAAAATTGGATATCCACAAGCAAAAGAATGAAATTGGACACTTAATGTTACACCATACACAAAAGTTAATTCAAAATGGATTAACAAATTAAACATAAGACCTGAAACAAAGCTCCTAGAAAAAAAAAATAGGAGAAAAGCTTCATGACATTGGTCTTGACAATGATTTCATGGATATGACACCAAAAGCAAAAGCCAAAAGAAAAAAATTAAAAAAGAAAACATAAAACTAAATGGGACTACAACAAAATAAAAAGTTTATGCACAATAAAGGAAATAATAGAGTGAAAAGGAAACCTATGGAATGGAAGAAAGTATTTGCAAACCACATATATGATAAGGAGTTAATTTCCATACTATAAAGGAACTCCTGTAATCAATAGCAAAAACAAAACAAAACAAAAAACCAACAACTAATAACCCAGTTAAAAATTGGCTAAGGGGGTTTCCCTGGTGGCGCAGTGGTTAAGAGTCCACCTGCCAATGCAGGGGACACGGGTTCGTGCCCTGGTCCGGGAAGATACCACATGCTGCGGAGCGGCTAGGCCTGTAAGCCATGGCCGCTGAGCCTGTGCGTCCTGAGCCTGTGCTCCGCAACGGAAGAAGCCACAACAGTGAGAGGCCTGCATACTGCAAAAAAAAAAAAAAAAATTGTCTATGGACTTGAATAAATATTTCTGCAACTAAGACATTCAAATGACCAACGGGTGTATGAAAAGATGTTCAACATCACTAATCATCTGGGAATTGAAAATCAAAATCACAGTGAGATATCACCTCACATCAGAATGGCTATTATCAAAAAAATAGACATTAATTGTTGGTGAGGATGTGAAGAAATTGGAACCTTGTATACTAAAGCAGGAATGCGAATGATGTGGTCGCTATGGAAAACACTATGGCAGTTCCAAGAAAAATTGAAAATAGAACTACCATATATCCAGCAATAACATTTCTAGGCATTTGTCCAAAAAGTTAAAATCAGGATCTTGAAGAGATATTAACACTCCCATGTTTCTTTCAGCATTATTTATAATAACCAAGAGGTAGAAACACCCTAAATGTTCATGGATGAATAAATGGATAAAGTGTAGTATTGCATACAATGGGATATTACTCAGCCTTAAAAAGGGATATCATGCAATTTTCAACTACATGAATGAAACTAGACATTATGCTAAGTGAAATAAGCCAGTCACAGAAGGACAAATACAGCATGATTCTTCTTATATGAGGTTCCCAAAGTAGTAAAACTCATGGAAGGGAAGCATAGAATTATGTTAGTTAGTGTCTGGGGGAAGGGAAAATGGAGAGTTTCTAATAAACAAGAATAAAATTTCTGTTATGCAAGATAAGTTCTAGAGATTTACTGTACAACAATGTACCTGTAGATAATGATACTGAATTATACACTTAAAAATGTGTAAAGAGGGTAGATCTCAAGTTTTCTTACCACAAAAACTTTTTTAAAAAATTAGGATAAATCACCATTTGATCATGAATTTTTTATACTAAATGGAGACATCCAATGAAATGTATATTGGATTGCCACAATATGAATAACAAATACCTGTATATGGTCACAATCTTGGTCCATAATCTTTAAATATTAGAGAAAATAATCTTTAGAAAGGAGAACTCTAGCTATGGAACAAAAACACAAAAGTCACACTGATCTACTCTAATAGTCATTTGCTATTTGACTTTATAGCATCAATTCTACTTTCATATATTGAATTTCCTAAGAGAATTCAACGTTTTTCCTGTTTTGAATAAAGTTTTATTTGGGTAGATCTCCTTCTCAAATGTTAGTGATAGAGTATACCAGCAGCCCCCAACAAAATCATGTTTCAAATTCTACTGTCCACAAATATACAGGTACATGCCTGAGAATTTTGAGTTTCAACCTGGAAGGATAAACCCTCAGTACTTTTTGAGAGGAGTGTGGTGATAATGAGGGAGAGGATAGGTGATGATGGAGTCAGTGTAGAAGCTGCAGCTCTGAAATAAGGAGAGTTGAAAACTTCTTGTTACCAAAACCTTCAACCCCTCCATTAGCTCACTTTCAAACATTTCCCTCTCCAGTCTCTTATCAATCCAGTTTAATCCTTGAGTTCTCCAACTCCAGACTGCTTTCATCCTATTTAGACTTAAAATCCTTTGTTGCTACATTTTTAAAGCCGCTTATTCCTCAGCCCTCTGATGATTTTTCCTTCCTGCTTTATAGGTTAAGTTTCATGAACCATTATTATCACCACTCCCTTGCATAACCCCTCAACTTTTCGTCTCTTCACTCTTTTTAACTGCTTCCCAATCATGCAGAACAATGTCTGCACATAGTAGCTTTTCAGAAAGGATTACTCGAGTGAATGGACTCTTTATATATTGAATAACTAGAAATGCACTGTGTGTAAGTGTGCTTCTAGCTCCTTTGTCTTTTTCAGCATGGGAAACTAGAAAATTAGATGGGAAAAGGATGTATCTAAATTCACACAACATATTCTCAGCAAGATTAGACCTTGAACTCGTCTCTTGGCTCCCAGTTCATCACTTCTTTCTTCCCAATTTCTGAGTTCTCTGAAAAACCTAATTCATTTTCTCACAGACCGTTTTTGACCCATGTTTAATAACCTACCTTCCACCACAATTGTTGCAGAAAAACATGTTTATGAATAAAGTACTTCCATTTTTAATTTATAAACAAAACCTCCAAAAATTTGACAGTTATATAAGGCATGCATAGATTCATTCTAAGACAAATTTTATTTATAAATGCAAGTTCTTAAAATAATGTACTTTTTCTGAACAGATAGTTAAATTGAGGAAACTGACTTTGATCCTCTGTAAAGTATTTGACCTGTTCCTAGAATAAAGATATGGGATATAGGGCTCTTTCTCTGAGAAATCTGAGGGTAACTAAGATTTTATTGAACACGGTGTTTTTAGTTAAAGATGAATAAACAAGAAAATTGTACTGAAGTGTTCTTTCTGTAATAAAATTGTTCAGTAAGTTCACTTATTTTACAATACATTGTTAAATATAAACTATTTCAATTAAGTGTTTTCAAAAATGAGTTAGATGAGTTAGTAACAACTCTCCTGACAATCTAAATCTTTTAAATAAAACACATTAGAGACGGTTTATGGTTTGCATTTTTTCCTTATTTATTTGTTGATTCTAAGTATTGGATAAAGAGTTTGAAAGTTGAATCTCCAAACCTAATGCAGAGCAGAATTATCACATTTTGAAAAGGTGAACCTGGAAGTAGAAAATACTGCTGAATACAATCCCAGTATCAGCTAGACACCGTGACAAGTGCAACTGTCTATGTACTCCAAACTCAATAGGAAATGTGCATGTCATTAGCAATTGTATGCTGGAGTTGTGACTTCCTTAATCATCTGTCACATGGTTATGCTAGCTTTCCTGACCTATTGTACTGTTTTTCTTTCTTTAACGCATGTTTACAGACTTGGGTTAAACATACATCTCAGTTAAGGTATACAGTCTTCATCCATCATCCCTATTTTGTTTTATTCATTTATTTATTATTTCATTCATTCATTGCGTTTTTCTTCCCCTTTCTCAGTCTCATTCCCATCACCTTACAGGCACTCCAATATGTTTAACATATATCCTTGAATTTTATATATATTTTATTTTGGGAATACATAATTTTAAAATGCATAAATGACTGGACAATATAAAACATGTTTCTGTTATCTATTTACTTATGAGGTGTACATATACTAGTTTATTTCTTCTGAGTGCTGTGTTTTATTCTATAGACTGTAACTACTATTTATCTCCTTTGTCAGAAATAAAAATTTAAACAGCTTCCAAATACCTATACCACAAGAATGTTGAAAATAGCTTCTGACACATTTTCTTACAGAAGTGTGTAAGAATTTCTCTGGGCCATATATGATGGCAAAGATTGATGAAACATAGGGTGTATTTTGACTGAGTATATCAGGCTACATACCATGTTTACTGAACCAGTCAAATTGATACCAGCAATGAAGAGTTCACATCATTTCCACCAGAAGTTTTACCCAATATTTTATCTTTGAACATGTCCTGAATATAATGTAGTACATTTTTATTTTCATTTACTAGTTAGCTATGATTTTGTGTACCTTATATAGAATTTGAGTTTTGTCCTCTGTAAATTGTTTATATATGTTCTCCATATGTCTGTTGTTTCCTACTTTATTTCTTAGTGGTTTTCAGAAGTTTTTTTAAAGTTTACTTTAGATGTTAGCCACTTGTAGGTTTTTGAGTTTAAATATGACTTTTCCTAGACTTCGTATATGATATGTATATAATTAAATCCATCAGTTCTTCATACTATTTTGTATGCTTTAGATATACTATTTTAAAAATTCCTTTCCTAAACCAAGCATATACAAGTTATATTTTCCTGTATTTATTTAATGATTTATTTACTCACATTTAAGCCAGGAAAATCTGAAATCCACGTTTGTAGATACTGTAGAGATGTCATTTTATTTTCTTCTATGAAGTGAGCCCACTTGCTTGATATGGTAAACTAAATAGATTGTTACTTACATATTGATTTGTTTTCACTATATTTATCCTACAATAAATGTATTAGATGAATAGAAGGATAGATAGATAGGTACATAGATAGATGTAAGTAGATATCTGAACTTTCTATTCATTCCTACTGGTAGATTTGCCCTTTTAAATGGCTTAATAGGTCTAAATGTCTTTTGAATTTTTCCCTTTGCTCTGCTTTTAAAATGACTTAGATACATATGAACATATATGAAATAATTTTGTAGATCATTTTGAAATTAATTGATATCCTCATTTATTTCACCATCTGACAGTGTGCATTATATCTCCATTTATTCTGACCTTCATTTATAACTTTTAGAAAGGATTTAACATTACCTTGATGCTAACGTGCATTAAATATATTACTGTGTAATTTATAGTTTTTGTTGACATCTTAAATTCTTGTGTATTACTAATTTTTTAGTTGATTATTGCTCTTGAAAACAAGTCCAATTTATTTCTGTGAATCAGTTTTCATACTCAGAACATTACTGATCTTCTTATTTCTAGTCTTTTTAGATTAGAGTGGGATCAAATCTTTTTATGTTGCCTATAAGTAACAATAATCCTATTGCCTTCATTTCTGTCTTAACATCTCTTCCTTTTTTATTGTGTTATAGTTGTGGTTAGAATACATAGTGACATGTGAGCAATGAGAGATTTATTAAACATCACTGTCTTATCTCCGTTTTAGAGAATAAAGGTACCATTTCTCCATCACTTAAATTTTTTGTAGGTGTGTTACTAAGTTTTTTCATGTTAAGAATGTTTTCTTCTATCCTTAATCCACTAAAGGATTTTTGTTTAACGTCCCCATCAATGTTTTGTAATTTTACGCTCATATTTTTTTTTTTTTTGCCAATCCGATCAGTGTCAAATCATATATCATTGCTCTTTACTAATTATTACATAGATTGCTACCAGTTACTAATATGTCAACATGATTCTTATTCCTTCAAATTATGGGTTATGCTTTTGTCTATTTACACATATATTTGTCTTTATTTTCTTTATTCTTCAGGGTACCATATGTAGTCTCTTGCTGTTATTTTGTGACTTAAATGTGTTCTACATATCTTCTCCCAGTTTGTGGCTTTATACACATTGTATGGTATCTTTTGAGCAATGCATGTTCTTAAACTTAATGTAGTAAATTTTATTTTCAATGTTTTATTACCATTTCAACTTTTTATGTTTTGTTAAAGTAGTAACCCTCTCTACCAAGGAGATGAGCATATTCTGGATTTTCTTAAAAAATGTTTTATATATGTCTTGTACACTTTGACTTCTAAACTATATAGAAATCATTTCATATGTGGTATGATGTTGAGATCAAATTTTACTTGTGATCATACGAAGGGTTTTAACAGCATTATTTTTTTATGTCCCCATACTAACTACAAGCAGGAAGTTGCCTTCCACCCCCCCACACACCCAACGTACGCTTAGTGTTTGTGTTAGATGATTTATTATACAGCCACTCTAGAATTCAGATTTCTGCTCAGTGGTGTGGCAAGACATGTTGCAAAAAAATCTTCTTTGAAACAGAGCCACTAGCTACGGGGCTGGTCAGCCTCAGCAGTGAAACTATTCTGGTCTGAATCAAATCAAATGTAAAATGAGAGAATAATAGGCAGATAAATTCCTTCTTCTTTCTCCAGGGAGTTTTTCCATGGAGCTAGTCCTTATGATTCTATAGAAGTATCCGCTTCACAAACAACTTAAGATTATATCTATTATTAATTGAGATAAAGTGCAGGAAGAGGATGAAACTTTGGGGAATTAATTCAATAAATAGTCAGTATGGGACAACAAAAACCGTAGTTATTGTGGAATAGATTGATGCTTTTGATGCATACTGAATACCTTGCAAAAGAATGTAATAGTCTCAGAGAAGTTATTTCCTAACCTAGTGAACGCTTTTAAACCAAAGGACCTCTATGGCAACTTTAAATTAGTCTTACCTCTTATTATAGTCACACAAGTGACAGTGCTGAAAAATCTGCTGCTGAGTCTTGTAAAAACTCCAAAGGGAATATTATATGTGCAATACTAAATAGACTTCTATTACCTAATAAGGCACCGATAAGTAAGCTGTACATAACCAAACATATTTCAAACCTGAAAACCATAAGATACTGCTATGACAACAGTGCCATTGTGAGTTCTAATGAATATAACTCAGGAAAATTCTACAAGAAAATTACCATTAAGTACAGAGTTACCTTGGTAAATGACACATGTCTGTTAGAAAATGTTAGAATGATGATATAACAGATGCTTGTAGAAAATGTTAGAATGCTTGTAGAAAATGTTAGAATGATGATATAACAGATGCTTGTAGTATCATAGTATAGGTCTTACTCAAGGACATAGTATAGGTCTTACTCAAGGACACACTAGGGGCCCATGTTGGGTCTGAATCGATGAAGATTAAAATATGAGGCAAGGGTAGAGATTTTGTATTGTAGTGATTCATATTAGGGAACTGTTTTCCAGGCCTATAGGATGCTTTCTTTTTTCAATTATATAATCCTAATATAATTATACAAATTGTACCCAATTATATTTGTTGCGGGAACCAATGATTAATTAGTTACTATCAACTAGTCTTGCAGATCATCCTGTTCTAATTAGAGACAAAGCCTAGTAGCTATGAAGGTTACCTCTGGTGGTTTAGTACTGGTACTAGAATTCTGCCAGATCAGCATCTTACCCACATTGAAACCAAGCAACACATTTTATTAACAGCATTTAACAACCACATCTCTGTTCTTTAGAAAACAGCCAAAAGAATATTTTTATAAGATGCTTGCTCCCCCCTCACTAAAGAATTTCTCAATGCCTGTTAAAATGCTTTATTTTTTTTAACCTCACCCCAGAGCATATCTAAATGATAGATGTGCACAGCAGGCCATATAAATCTATTCCAACACTTGTATCTTCATTAGACTTGGAATCTTACCTCTCCAATTTGGCAAGGAATTTCTGACATCTTAACTTTATTTTGTGTAGAACCCCCATTGATTTAGGTTACTGTCTACCCTTACTGAGAAATCAATTACTACCACTTTGTGGGAGCACATCTAATTCAAAATCTCTGGTAAGTGAACTCATATTTATAAATGCAACATATAGAAAATTATATTTCTCATTTCCTTGTCTAGCACCACAGGCATACATTTTTATACATATACCTAAGTTTTCTTTATAGATGTAATTGCAGAACTTGCATTCTTTGTCTTGTAAGCCTCCTTAAATAAGATTTTGCAGTTGGCCTTGTGGAATATGATATGGTTCTGGATTTGTGGAAGATGCATGGTAGTTACAGTAGGGTATGAAGAGAATACTCTTACTATTACTAGGTGATTTTCTCAGGCAAGATAATTACATGGTCTTTAAGCTTCAGTGAACAGAAGAGGAGCTGCTTTGATTGGTGAAAAAAATTTTTGTGTGTTTGGCATTTTCAAAATTTTCTCAATTTCCTAGTCATCTTTAATTCTAATTAATTACCAAAATTCCACACACAAGACTGTAAAGCCTAGAGATCCATCCTATCTTATAATCCAGAAATTTGCAGATTCAGAGTATACATTTGATTTTCAGTATCATCATCACCATGCTGGAGGAAATAAGAAAGTAGAGCATCATAAAAATCTCCATTTTCTATGACTGTGTCTTGAGGTAAGCATTTAAAATCTGAAGGCCATATTTTATCATTAAATAATTGGTGCAATATGAAGTAGTCCTTAGTTTGTCAGAGTCTTGCTTTTCACAGGCATTATGATACAGGTGAGTAAAAGTAAGAATTTGAATAATATATGCACCACTGGATTCTCTTGACTTCCAATTTTCTATCCTGTAGTATTGAATTCAGACCAGGTCAGATAAGAAATCCAAATTTAGCAAATCCTTGAATATTTATTAATTGCAATCATTTCTTGAAGCTATTACTTTTGCCTAGAACTCATCCTTGCAAGTAGTAAAATCCATTTCTTGGTAGTTAAAAAAAATTATTAATAAATATTAGGTGACTCACAGAATCTTCCAGATAGCCAGGGAATCAAATTCTGAAGCTACGTAGTTCAACAACCAATGTACAAAAAAGCATTGTCCTAATGTTTAGCATCTAGTTATTGAGTAACAGAAAATAACACAACTGCTTCTGAACAACTAACAACTCTGCCACCATGATTGCCAGAAAGTCATTTTCCCTGAATTCTGTGACATATTTCATGCATAAGAAAATAAGCCTTAAAGAGGTACATCCAGTTGGTATAATGTAGATCACAAATTTCCACTGTAGTAAGGAAGACTAGAAATAAGAATTTACAGGTCATATACTAGTAAGTCTAAACTAACAATTTGTGAAATTTTCAAAATGTAGGAATTATTTTCAATTATCTTGAGTAGCCTCAATGATACCCACTCTAGGTTTCTTTATTATATTTTTCCATAATATTTTTATTCCTTTTTTATCATTATTGATCCCTTTGGTCAGAGAACAAATAAATAATTGTGTTCAGTCCAATGTCTTTCATTATTATCTTCCACTACATACTATGAATATTTGAGTATGGAAGTAAATTTTATACTCTTAACTGGACACCAGCTGTCAGATAAGCATAACTTTAATCATCTACCTTGATATGTACTGCTTTCAGTAGAATGCACAGAAATCTGACTGGAATTGGCTAAAGAAACCATTTCTTATATTCTATTTTCAAAAAGGACTTTTGTTAATATTTATATAGTAATCTAGCAGATATATTTAGAAATACAGTTATTCCCAAATGTTTGATTGTTAAATGATATTGCCACATCAATGTGAAATTCAAATTTTCCTTTACAATAATAATGTGCAACTAACTGATAATTGATAAGATAAATTTTGATTATAAATGGATAAAAAGAGTGTTATAAGCCGATGTTAACCTCAATTTAAAATAATTAATTATTTTTAAAAACCTCATATTCTAATATCTACACTCACCTAAAGCAATGTAGAAAGTTTAAAGGACATTAAAATATTACTAGAATCCTGACAAATTTTTAAATAGTTCTACAATTTTTATGCAATTAATAAAATGAATTTCATGAATCCTGTAAGCCTTGCACTGAATTATTGGTTTTCTTGTATCTAAAATCCTCTTGATGCATATGCATTCTTTTGATTCTTAAATTTTAAACATATATTCTAAATGCTACTCCTCACTATCCATAATTTATGTATACACATATATATGTATACAGATATACATGAATACATATATTCATATATGTATATATATACTTATATATATAAGTATGTGTGTGTAGATGGATAGAAGGATAGTATGTATTCATATAGCCAACTAATAACACTGAGTGCTTAGATAATATACAGTAATACATTATGATCAGGAATAAGAGATATCAAAAGTCAGATAACAACCATCATCATCGTCATAAGAATTGAATAACAGCAACTAAAGCAAAAGACCTGAGGAACTTGTGTAATGCTCCATTAGAAAATCACCAGTTGGGCTTCCCTGGTGGCGCAGTGGTTGAGGGTCCGCCTGCCGATGCAGGGGACACGGG
>NW_006772498.1:585029-621259 GCF_000442215.2 Lipotes vexillifer | reverse complement strand
CAAAAAAAAAAAAAAAAAAAAAAGAAAATCACCAGTAGTATGACATAATATTTACCTTGCCAAATATGAGAGAAGAAAATTAGACAAAGAGTGATAAATATATACACATAATAAAATTTGGCTGTAGGAAAGAATATGCATTGGATAAACATGGAAACTATGTTTGAAAAGAAAGATGAATTTGGTATTTGAGATACTTTACTCTTAGGATATTATAAAGAATATATTAAAGGAATGTTCCTTGGCTAAAGTATGTATAAAGAATACATACAATAAAATATTTTAGGGTATATATTACATCACATTTTTAAAGTGACTGCCATCTTCCTGTTCCAAAATCTAAATTAATTACACAGTTTATTATATATCACCCCAAATTTTAAAAAAATCCTGATTGTAAGTCGTGTTTTTAATTTGAATTCAAAAACCAAACATTCATATAGTCAATAGAGCAAAATTTTCCTTCAATGAGCTCAACATTTAAATTTTTATTGTTTGTTGTTATAACTGTCATTTTAACATCTACTTTGCCTTGAAATGAACAAATCAACCTAGTCCTTACTATGGTTTAAGCCCCATTGGTTTTGATGGAAAACTTCAGCTTTCAAAACATGTACTCTGAAGCAAACATTATATTTTCTCTAGTCTTTAGAGAAAATAAGCAAAAATAAATTAAGGGTAGAAACTGTGTCTTTGCAGTGTCCTTTTTTTTTTCTTTTGTGTCCAACATATTATAGATCCTTGATGAATATTAAATCATGGTGATGACAAATTCCTAAACTATCTCATTCTTTAAATCAACAAACTATGAAATGTTATCATTTACACATGATGTTAAAATAGCTGGAAAAAAAGGAAAACCTTTTATATTTCCTTGGGTCATTTTGAAAAAGCAAAACAATTGGCATACATGACAGCCTCTCATCTATCTGTGTGTTTAATAAAGCCAAATGTGATGAAGACTAATGTACCATACTGATGTTTGCAGAATTTCATTAATGCATTTCCAAGACTATCATAACTCACTCACCTCTGTTGAGTTTATGAGCCATGGGTTTTGCTCCAACACATAAAATCAGCTTGCCTAACACAATGCAGAGACTAATAATATCAAAGATGACATTCACATTTTGAAACAAGGTGACATTTATTTCCCCCTCCCCAGGATAATGGAGTCATTTAATTTAGCACTGAAATTAAGAACTTATACAAAGTCACTAAGTGATAGTAACTTGTCTCTCATAAGAAAAGTCTGGTATTTTTTCATCACAAAATTCAGAATGCTACAGCAAAGCAATAAGATTTATCAGTTTAATATCCAGAAAACCTCTTTATTTTATAAATTATCATTATCCACTCCTAGTGCTGTATGGAATTAATATTTTTAAAATCTTCAAACAGCTTTTAATAATAAATAGATACAGTTACTCATATATTATACCCCAACTAATAATAGAGACAGAATTTAAGGAAGATATTCTTCAAATATACAGAATTCATCTGTCTTTAGTACTGCATCGAATCAAATAATATCAGCTAAAAGATATTTTCATAGGCTGTCTATTCACTACCACCTTTGGTGATTCTATTAGATTTGCACTGTTGCTGTTCTCACAAGAAAATAAAATTACCAAGTGTGTCTATAGCTGTAAACCAATTAACTAAAGAAGCAAACAAATAAACTAAAAATTAACGACTACCACATCAGAATTCTGTCTACTTCTCTGTTATCTTATAATAGCCCTCCCCTCTCTTATAATAGCCCTCCCCTTTAAACTCTATTTGCTCCTCTCCTGCCTCACTGGACTGCCTCTTTTGCTTCATTATGTCCTATTCATTCTCTCTCAGATCTAATGGTCTTTCCTTCCATTCTGTTTGGAAAGTGAAAATGCAGTTTTGCATGGCTGCTTCCTTGTGATCCTATAGGTCTCAGATTATTTTATTCTGATGTAGGTGGAAGAAGAGGAATCTACCATCCACTTTCAAATACTAGAATAAGGTCAGGGTATTTTCATGGATTTAAGCCCAAATAACATGGAATACTGGAAAAAAATAATTAATGTGGCAGCAGATCAAGTCTTATTTTACTGCCTAAAAATTGTGTAACATTGTAATTTGGATACATCACTGAATCAGTTAAAAAACTTTTATTAACGTCTATTAAATGTAATGCTCATACTTACACCACCAAACACAAATTTTTGGACAAGTATCTGATATTAAATGTATGAATTTATAGAGATGTTCAGCTTAGGATTTTCCCCCCTTCAATATCCATGGTATTGAAGGTAGGTGAGGTAGAACAGAAGATTCCACTCATCTCTATAGGCAAGCGGTCCACATACTTGCAAAACACAAAAGCAAGTAATCATTTTCCTAAATGTCCATATTTAAATTCCAATGATATATTAAGCTGATTTAAATTTATTGATAACTTTATTAAATCTATAATATTCCAACAAATGCACACATTTTTTTGAAATTTTTTTGTAATTTTTTTCTGTAATTATTTTATGCATAATCACACAATAAAAGGAATATAATGAAGACAGCAGTATGAATAATGTAGCAAATTATTAGAAAACTAACTAGAATCCAGGAAAATGGGAAAAAAAGAAAAGTTAAAAGCAACAAGATAGAGTTTCCTTAGACCTATATGTATGGGTCTCTCAATTCTCTAGTGAAGAGATAGTATAGTCACTTCTTTACAAATTGCCTTTGGTTTTTATGTTTATCTTAATTGTGAAGCTGTGCTGAGTAGGTTTCAGTACAATCCATAATAACATTTTTAGGTTTCTGACTCACTGGAATGTGAGCAAATTGAAGATAATGGTGATCTATCATTGTATCTTTATACCTAAAATAACACAAAACATAATGTAGGCACTACAAATATGTTGAGAAACATTAAATTAAATTGAACTGAGCACACTGTAAACTGTAAAATGGTATAAACAACACGAACTGTTATTATTTCAGTGGTACTGGAGATTCATGTGATAAGGAATTTGAATCAATTTTTATTATGAAGTTATATACACAAGAAATTTTATATGGAGACTAACTTGTCTTCTCTCTGGCAAAAATGTGTTTCATGATTTTCCAGGAAAAAATTTTGAGGGATATAGATTGGTAGCATATTCTCTATTCATACTATCCGTAAAATGGTTTGATGGACCAAACACAATTATCTCAGAGATCAGTTAGGATGTGTAATTGTCTTAAGGTGCTATATAGCAACAATATGGTATATCCAGTGTCATAATGATTGCTTCTGTGACTTTCATATTGAAAATAAAACAATAAAGACAGCCATTAAAACGGCATTATTTTTCTTACTTGTAAATACAAACCTTTTGGTGCATTTCCAATTTTCTTCACCTTAACTTCCCCAGAAAGTAATATCTACCAATAGATGTTAAAACAGGTAGAGAACTTTTATCTCCTCTAAGTTAAATTTTTTGCTCTCTCCTCTGCTGCTGCTAATCTCATTAATTGGATCATCAATCTCTAATATTTTCAATTTATCTCTCAAAAATGCAGTGGTTGCACTGACACAATGAAGCATGTATGCCATACACACTGCAAAATTATATGGATTAATACTCACCAGGGACTTAAACTTCACTGAACAAATTCCCTCCAAAGTAGAAGAAACTGGTTTATTTTGCTAGAGGTCTTCATCCTCCTATCTATTATATTTTGTTCTTCTTGTCTTTTCTGGAAAACAACTTCTCAACTTGACTGCTATTGCTTCAAAAGTTCTATTTCATTACTAAGCCTTCTGGTCTCACTAAGAAATCCTTTTTATGTAAATATAAAAAGGAAACCATGAAAAACTGCTTACCTTGCAAATGAAAAGTCAGATGATACTTCAATTACATTCCAACACTTTAGGGACATTCCACACTTCTCCTTTGTGGTATGTTTTAGGTCAGCCATCTGGATTTCAACAATATTTAGGCTCAAAACTTTGAATGGGGAATTAAACATTTCCATAACAGCTCTCCCATTGCTCAAATCCTCATACTGATTCTGCTTTGCCGCATGCATTACACTGTTATGCTCCATGCTGAAAATCGTATGTCTTTACTAAGCTGATGGGAAAATCACCGTAACATTTATCAGTATCACACCAGGCTATTATGTTAGGTGTTCACTCAAATGTCCCATTCCTAGAGTCTTTCCTTAATCACACTGTATGAAATTTCACTACTTACCTCAGTCAATTTCCATCCTATTATCTTGCTTTATTTCCTTCGTAATTCTACTATATGAAATTCCTTCCTTATCTTCTCTTTCCTCCCTACCTCCTTTCTTCTGGTTTTCTTCCTGCCTTCTTTTCTCTGTCTTTACCTCTGTTTCTCTCTGATTCACTTTCTCTAACATCATGTTTAACTAATATTATACTGTTTTACTTGCTTGTTAACTCTTCCCCTCTCTGAGGGGGTACTTTCTAGGAAAAACAGAAACCATACCGGTTTTTTCAGTAGAGAATTAAATATAAGGAATTATTTCATAGGTATTGGAGAACTGGAAAAGCAAAACGACAACACTGAAGTAACATAGACATTGCAACTGCAGGCATCAGACTACTACCCCTACAGCTGACATTAAAAATTAAAAAAAAAAAAAAGAGGCAGAGAGTACGAGAACCTAAGAACTCATAGAATGGGCCCTGCAAAGAAAGGCTCAAACTCTGAGGAAGACACTAAACTGGCTGTTGGTAGTGCTTTAAGAACTTGGAGAAATGGGCCCAATGGAAATGAGATAAGCATGGAATGCTATCTGGCTAGTGGTTAAGAAGCTGGGGAGCAAATGATATGATGCAGCAGAGAGAAAATGTTTAACAACCAGTATATCTCATCATTTTTGTACACTGTATCCACACATACATTTATTATAATAAACTTCCATCCAATAACAAATACAACTTTTATCCTTTTGCCTAAGAAGATGTAACTATTTTTCATGCAAACAGAGAAGTTATTACCCTCTTTCCAAAAGACAGGGCAAGATGCTAAGACTCATTTTATTCAACTCACAGAAACTATCATATCATCCACCTCTGATTTATTTTAAATAGTCCACTAATGGTGTTACAGCCCCCCACATATGAATATATTGAAATCTAAATGCTACACGAAAAGTTAACTAACAGACAATGTTCCATTTACACAATAATAAAAGAAAACTAGGAGGTAGAAACAAAAAAATTGGATGGTATATTCACTAGTGTGTGTGTGTGTGTGTGTGTGTGTAACAAGTAGAGGGGGGAATATGCATACCTGCTACAATCCTGTTTTTTTTCTCTAAATGTAAGCCCATAATCAACAAAGCTGATATTTTTTCATTCATTTTTTTAAACTACCAATTCATTGTTCTAGGCAGATTCAAGTTCTTTACCTTATGGGGTGACCACAAAATTCATTTCTTTTTTTTTTTCAAAATTCATTTCTGAAAGATCTAACATTTTTTTGTTCTGGCTTTTATTGGTTGCTGTAGTTTTCATTAACGTTTACTTTTAAACGTGGAAGTACTGATACCTCAGATAAATCTGAGGTGTATAACAAAGTATGTATAACATATTGTTTTTGAAGTAGATGATGCAAAGTGCCATAGGAGGGCTTATATTTATATGCTCTAGTTCAGTGAATACTCACATCATTTAATGAGATGACAAGACCCTCATTTTTGTGGGGTTTAACTCCAACCTTTGGTTCACACTTCTCTTACTAAGCATTTTATGGCCATTGCTACTTCCTGCCATTATATTTAATAAGCAAAGTCTCATAAATATAGGTGAACAGTGTAAATTGTTCTGTGGTTTTTTAATACTACCAAGATTCTTGCAGACTAGATTATGGCAAAAAGCAGGAAAATTGATATCACCTTGAAAAAAGACCATGAAGGTATACTATTGTACCTGTCAGGCAATAGCAAGTAAAACTTGTCTCCATAGACATTGGAGAGCATAGATCTCTTTAGAGTGGGTATCCTTCTGCTAGCAAAAGTGGCTCAGAGAGATTTGGGTATTAAATATTCTCAGCTCATCTGATTCTATCTATATGTCTATAATCTTAGAGTCTTATTCTTTCAAAATAAATACTTCACTGAGAGAGAGGAGAGATCTATGAATTCAGCATATGCTGTGATTCTGAAAGCTATATGATTACAATTTGGTTCTGGTATTCTGTGAGCTCTGTCTTAAAACTATAAGGAATACAAGATTGTTAGGTGATTCTTTTCAGGCTTCCATGGAAGCTCTCTGGTTCTCAATTGTGTGAGCTGAGAATGCAAAGTTGTAAGCTTGGGTTTTCTTTACATAAACTCTTTGGTGCATTCAGAATCAGAGATTGCACTGATAAGATCCTGTAGTCATCATTATAAATGTAATGGTCATGTACAACAGCCTCTTGCTCCCCAGTGCACTTGCTTCAGCAATCATTACTTCACAGTCAATAACATGTATTAATTTAATAAATTTTATTTTCAGGGAAATCCACTAATATTCCATTTTTCATTGTCAAGGAATTCATTACTGCCTTAAGACAAAACAAAAGATTTCATAATCACATGTGTATGGTTCTGTTTTCTTTGGACCATTTCTAATAGCAAGTACTGAATCTAATACCAATTAGAACCCAGTCAGGGAAATTGAAGCCACATTAAGTATTTCAACAGAGAAAATTTAGTATAGGATATTAGTTAGGAAATTTTGGGATATCTGGAAAAGTGAACTGAAAACACTTAAGTAAAACAGAGATAATATTGGCTTATCCAAGGATAGACACTCAAAGGAAGAGTTCCTGTCAACCTGGGGTCAGACATTGAGGAGGGGATACTTCCTGGCTGGTGCTGATACCTCAGGAGAGATAAGCCTACAGATCTGGGCTCTGAGCAGGGGTCACTGTCTGGCTAGTAATAGTAACTTCTCAGATAGTTCTGAGAAAGTATAACAAGATTGGTTGTGAGTGCTGAAGGAAGTTGGAAAATGGATCAAAGTAGTGTTACTTCCAAGGCAAAGATCCAATGACATAGAGGTGCCAACTGAAACAGCAACCAAAGAGAAAGGAAAAAGTACACCCATCTTTTTCCTTCCTACCTTCCTACAGTGTGTTCATTTGGCAGAAGATAAAAGAAGTCAGCTGACGAGAAAAAAAAAAATTGGTTTGAAGAATCCTAGTCCAAGTATTGCAAAGTAGAATATCAAGGGGTTGTTTGGAAGCTGAATGACAAGAGCTTAATTACTGATATAATTCTGAACTAGAATATACATTGTGTAATAGTGAGGCTTTGCCAGTCTAATTTATTATGTTCCCAGAATCTTTGGAATCTCAGTGGAAGGGCCTCGGTACTTATTTGTTGAGTAACTTGTTATAGAAAAATGACTTGATACATATGTAAAATGATAAAATATAGTAGCATGTACCACCTTATATCATTTTACTGGAATATGATAAAAAATTTATAAAATCAAAATAATCACAACAGAAATGTATTAGGGTATAATATTTATATACTAAATTAATATCTATATGATTACATGCATTATATTTTATATTATACTTTAGTTCATATAAAAAAGAAAATACAAATGCCTATTATTTAATTTGAAAATAAAATATTAAAAAGACTTTGGATCTCACAGATGAAGTTTCACTAGCTTATTTCTTTCCTTTAAACTTCTGTTCAATATTTATACATACTTTATCTGAAATATTTTATAGCAAGTGTTTGAGCTGATTTTCCTCTTCTAAATTAGCCATTCACAAAATAATAATGTATAAAAGCAAATTATATATACGAACAGGTTCCAAAAATATGTATTCAATTTTCTCATCAGTTAATTAGTTAAAAAATTAATTCATACATCATTCATTGGAATAATTGGAAACTTATTGTATAACAAAAAGAAATAAATATGGAATGTGTGATAAAATTTGGTAAGAGCTGTAACATCATTTGTACAGAATGTTAAGGGAGCATGGAAATGTGAGTAATTTACTCTGGCTGCACAAATTGAAGAAAACTTTGTAAGAAGAGACCATACTAAGATTTTAGCAAATTATTTTTCACAATATCATTTCACTTTTCACTAGACCTTTTATTTTTACTTTTAAGCCACATTCTATATGCAACTTGCAGCATTTAACTGGGTGGCAAGATTACCTGTGTTATCATGCCAACCCCATGGTCTACCAGGGACTATTCTGTCCTTCATATACAACCATATCGCTTTTGATTTTGTTTCTCTTTGTTTAGCAAGGTATATGATGCAAGGTACGTTTATTCACATTTATTTCAGTCCCTGGTTTGATCACAGTTCCTTTTTAGTGCCTCACTTGCAGTTTTTCATATTCTTAAATATTTTAGAGTATGGCAGTCTTTCCTAAGCATGTTGATATTTCTTGCAGAGTTCAAGTCTTATTACAGTTTGTAAATAATAAGAATTAGCAGATGGAAGACTCAATTAGCAGTAGTACCACTTGACCCTATGTGCTATAAAATCTTTGTCTCACAAACAGATAGAGTTAGGGAAGTTTTGAGTGATATATCACATGGTTTAGAGAATGGTGTATGTCTTTCTCTCCTCCATAATTCTTCATATTTGGTTCATTGACCTAGAATGTTATTTTACTCCAATTCTTATTCCTAGTTATCTTTCAGTACTTGCTTCAGCATCTTTTTCTACAGGAATATTTCCCTGAACCTTAGTAGACTTGGCTTGATTGTTCTTAACTCCTGGGCTTACTTCTACCAAATAACATGTAAATTACAGATAAATTTTTATTTTTCTTCATCCCACACAGTACTGCATACTCTGTGTTGGTAAGGACTACATCTTGATTTCTGTTTCCTATTCAATTAGGAAAGGGATTGGAACATACTATAAATTCTCCATATTTGGGCTGACTGTATAAATTAATAATTAGGTAGTTATATTGAATCTTGAGTGTGGTAGACAAGAAGAGTTAGCAGGTGAAAAATCCAAATGTTAAGTTTAGAAAAGAATCCGTGGAAAAATATTGCAGCTACAATGTGGATTGAGGCAGTTCACGAATAATCACTTTTTTGTGTACTTGTTCATACAACATTTTTTTCTCTCTTTTCTATCTGTGGACTTCCTAAGCCAGTTTTAAGCACCACTAATTTAGTTAAACTTTCACTATTCCCAGTTTAAAATAACTGACACTTTCCTGTGTTCTTTTACTATTTAATTTCTATTTGTTTTACATCATAGTTTCTATCATGCTAGCTTTACATCTTGACAGAGTATAGCATAGTGGTTCAGAGACAGTAGAACATAATGTTTAGGGAGTATTTACCTGAAGTCAGAATAACCACAATTATCAACCTTATCAAGGTTGTTAATTACCTATGATACTACAGACAATTTCTTTAAAGTCTTTTCATCAGGTTCCCCAAGAAAGAATGGGGACAATAATAACAGCTACCTCAGTGGGTTATTGTAAGGATTAAAAGATACAATATTTACAAAACACTTAGATCATTACCAAACATATGACATGTTATCATGTACTTATTCTCCCCTTTGAATAGTAGACATGTTGAGGACATCAATAACTTTTTTGTTTTACTTTTTTGTTGTTTTTAACATCTTGGAGTATAATTGCTTTACAATGTTGTGTTAGTTTCTGCTGTATAACAAAATGAATCAGCTATATGTATACATATATCCCCATATCCCCTCCCTCTTTCATATCCCTCCCACCCTTCCTAACCCAACCCTCTAGGTGGTCACAAAGCATGGGCTGAGCTACCTGTGCTATGCGGCTGCTTCCCACTAGCTATCTATTTTACATAGTACTGTATATATGTTAATGCCACTCTCTCACTTCGTCTCACCTTCCCCCTCCCCATGTCCTCAAGTCCATTCTCTATGTCTACGTCTTTATTCCTGTCCTGCACCTAGGTTCTTCAGAACCTTTTTTTTTTTTAGTTTCCATATATATGTGTTAGCATATGGTATTTGTTTTTCTCTTTCTGACTTACTTCACTCTGTATGACAGACTCTAGGTCTATCCACTTCACTACAAATAACTCAATTTTGTTTCTTTTTATGGCTGAGTAATATTCCATTGTATATATGTGCCACATCTTCTTTATCCATTCATCTGCCGATAAACACTCAGGTTGCTTCCAAGGACATCAATAACTTTTTATTTAGCTTTTTATGCTGCAGTAAATAATACAAATTCTATCAAAATTCCTTGTTTTGTTATTGTTTTTACCATTTGATCTTTGAAATATGCTCTTTTCCTTACAAAGTTATATTTATTTTCTTTCCCCTTCCTTATCTGAAGTTGTTTCTTTTCCCCTTTCATAATACCCAGAAGTTTAAAAATACAAACTCAACATCACCACTTTTATTGTGTGTTGCTTTTTAAACTGGTCACACTAAGCCCTCTTAGTAATAATTGTGTTGCCTTAGTATAACTATGTCTACATTATGCTTTTGTGACTAATCTCCTGACTATTTTATGCTGGTATTTCAAGAATGCATAAAGGAACAAAATAACATGTCATTAACTCTCAGGAAATGTTCACCAGAACTGTTCTGAAAGCTTTGAACCCCTCTGAACCCCTGAGTTATTCACTAAACTCTGACAATCAACCCACCGAGTCCCATTCATTCTTCATCTTTGTATTTGCTCTCACTGAGAAGAATGGTCCAAATAGGGAAGTAGGGCACTCTAAAAGATAATGTACCAGATTAGATTCCAGGAAGCTGGGGACCAGTTCCTGGCTCTGACATTCATTACCTGTGTGAAAAAATCAAAGGGATTTAATGTCTCTTGATCCTAATAGCTTCAACTACTAAATGAGGAGGCTTGTCTAAGTCAGTGGTTTTCAGTTTTTGGAACACGGAAGTGACAGAATGGGTGTCAGTATTTTTTTAAGTTAGTAAGTATTACTGAATGTCTATAGAAATATAAACATGTTCGACACAAAATGTACTTTTTGTGATACCAGATCTCAGTTGGATTTTTGTTGTTACTGTTGGTTGAAGAATTAATGGAAGCAAATGTACTAATTACTGCACCAATTATTCCTAAGGTATTTTACATTGTATTCTAAAGATCAAAGAGATTTTAATTTTGATCATTCATTCAATGGATTCATTTACTTGTTCATTCAGTACATAATTAAAGAAAATATATTTGTTAATATTAGGGATATAAAAATGAATAAAGCATGGCTCCCAAATTTGGAATACTCTGGAAATATCATGAGTGAAGATACATTATAGTGCACAGAAGGAGAGAATGATGTACCTGAATACCTTCTCTGGAGATACAGGTTGCAATGAAATATATAATGTAGTACTTTACATCTCAATCCTCTAGAAACTCTCTAAACAAGGAGCATGGCTATTTAACCAATAAGAATTTCTGCAACTTAAAAGAAGTGAATAATTTATTCTGGGTTGTGTTTAAGAAGCTGTTGACTTTGAAGTTTCTGCCAGATAATTCTGATCTAAAAATTTACCAATTTCTTAAATACATTAATGTGCCCCTGTGGAAAGGAATTTACTCTGATGCTTTTAACACTTTATTGGTACCTCATGAAGCCTAAAACAACTGATAAAAGGTGGTTTTTGTTTTCCAAACTTTGGTTTACTAGTTCTCTTAGGAATCAATGTCAACACTTCCAATGAGGTATTTTGTTTTTTGGGCAGTGGAATGGGTTCTTTCAATCCTGATTCAAAAGAATCAATTAAATATTATTTTTAAATGGTGCAGTTTTAAAGATATTTTTATCTCCACATTGTATTATAGACAATTACCACAGTTATATAGGCCATTTCATATTTCAACTTTTGTTTACCAAATGTGAAGCAAATTCATTATTTTAAAAATTCCATTTGACTTACAGAGTTTTAGTTTTTAATCCCAATTTTCCATTCTAAATCCCAAAATCCCCAGGGGCAAATAGACACATAACATTTATGTTTTAAGCCATTTCTCATTGTCCAATTAGGGGAAAAAACACACTGTACAATTGCTTTCTTTCCTTTTGAACACATGCCAAAAACCCCCTTATTTCATTCATTGTAGTAAGTGGAAATTTACCAAACAATGTGTCAAAGACAAATCATTTAACAGCAAAAGAATGTCTCTAGGGCTTCCCATAAAGTGAGGACAAAGTGCTTCATAGCTCTATTTGAAGCTGGTTAATAAGACACAAATGTAATAGGCTTCACTGCATTTAACTTCAGAAAAAGCACCAATATCTTCAAAGGTGAACCTTGGATTATTGCTTCTGCAATTTGTTTAGTCAGCCAATGCACCACAACTCATTCCCAGCCTACAAAGTGCTTTTGTTAGTGGGAAACAGCATACAATAAAGCTAGATTTCCTGGTGCTTTATTGACTCATGATCAAGTAGATGTTGAGAATTTTTTGTCTACTTTCAATGACTCTCTCAAATATTCTAAATGTTTGCAAAATAACAGCATCTTTAAGTACCTTATGGTTTATTTAAGATGATTGTAATTCTTTGGATTTTTTGTTTCCTTAAACTGTTTTACTATTCTATTTTCAGATTGCCTATATTTGTATGAATTTTAGAACTACTGTAAAAATTATTTATTCCTCTAAATGTGGAAGTTGCACATTAATGTCAATACATCAATGTTCCTAAACTTCATGGTTATAATTATTCTGATGGAAGTGAAGCATTACAATTTCTCATAAACATTAACTTAAAGTATGCCATTATAGTGTGTTTTGTCAGTTGTATTTTGCATTACTTTGTAAGTATTATATAATCTGATGAGCATATCTGGAATGCAATATGTTACTACATGCTACCAACATAACTGATTTCCCTAGCATTCTTAGATTCCATAAAATCTGCCCATTAAACATGATTTAACAAAGAAACATTAATAGTTTATTTAGTTTCCATTTAGTTCCTAATAGTTTCCATTTGTTAGGTGAATAATAAAATATTTGAACATCAAGGTTACTATGGAAGTATAGGACAAATATTTTTATATCGAGCTTCAAATTACAGAAATATTTAAAGACATTTATTTTAATAATAATATTAATTTAGAATTTTCTTTATAAGCATATATCAACCATTGTTTTTAATTCTTTTTAATTTACCTGTAATTATAAATAAATTATAAAATAAATATTAAAATTAATGTTACTGGCACTGAATAAATTTTGTGTTAAACTGATGATTGCATTTTAAAAACAAAGATATAAAACTCACATATTTTAAAGAGATCATTACATCACTTTATAATAACATTATCCCTGAGGACAACATAATAAATGGAGTTCTATTACCTGTGATATCTGAGTACTAGAACTGTCCAGCTTTATTGACAACTTGGAAGCAGTATTCTGGCAAGGCATCAGGCTTAGCTGTAAGATATTAAGTCATCCAAACTCCAGGAAAATCTTGACTTGAGATATGAAGAATATATACAAGAATCAAAGATATAAGCAGATGTGGAGTTCCTATATAAGAAGGAAATGGAAATCAAGTACATGCAAGTATCCCTTACACCACAGGAGCATCTTGTCACCACTAAGTTTTTTTTTTTTGATAAATGCTGCTAAACCATAAAAAATTTAATGTGTTGATTTAGTTTTATTACTCCTGTGTGTTGACTTCCACTTGAGATAAAATTGATCATAAGGTTGAAATCCTTGCTGTCAAATAAATTGCACAAAAAATGCCAGTGGTCTAAAGAATAAGCTACAGAGCACACTTCCTAAAATTATCCTAATAAAGAAAGTGGAACTGATCAATAATGTAGATGCCTAAACAACTTGAAGTCTTTTAATTCAAGGACACATAATAGAAACTTAAAAAGAAATCAATTTCATATTTTGATAAGTGCAAAGCAAAATTGCTCCTAGCCTTTGAAATCAAATGCTGCTGGCAGTGAATTGAGTACCCTCAAATCAATATACACACCTTATATTTACATGTAACCCAGAAGCCTCTAAAATCAATATGAATGCTTTAAATTTATATGCAATCTAAAGTTGAAGATTTAGGTGGATTTTGAACAGTTGCAGAGAATAAGAGATTGATCTAAATTTGCAGATGCATTCTCTATCTGTCTCAAAGGATGGTTTTCTCCTAAGAAATGGTCTGCAATTGAAAACACTCTCTCTTTTAATCATTTTCATTCATATATATATAAATGAATGAATGAATGGATAATGAATGATTGATGTATGAATTAGCAAATAAATGGACATGGAATATTTTTATATATATATATATATAATATATATCAGATAAAATATACACCTAATTACATATATACCTAGTATATTATATATATCTGAATAATATATATAGTATTATTAATCACTTACTAATTGAGCAGGTGTTAGCCACTTGTAGATGCACAATGGTGCACAAAAGACAGTTGTGCCTTTATCATGTAACTTATAGTCTAGAATGATACTAATTGTAAAGCTACTGTAATGTCAAGAGATTGTAGAAATTCATTTTATTAATAAAAAGAACTGAATCTAAAACACCCAAATAATTAAAACAGAAAATATAAAATTGAAACAGTTCTCAGTTCACGATGGCAGAGTAGAAGGACGTGCGCTCACTTCCTCTTGCGAGAGCACCAGAATCACAACTAACTGTGGAACAATCATTGGCAGGAAGACATTGGAACTCACCAAAAAAGACACTCCATTTCCAAAGACAAAGGAGAAACTGCAATGAGATGGTAGGAGGGGCACAATCACAATAAAATCAAATCCCATAACTGCTGGGTGATGACTCACAGACTGGAGAACAATTATACTACAGAATTCCACCCACTGGAGTAAAGGTTCTGAGCCCCACATCAGGCTTCCCAACCTGGGGGTCCAGCAATGGGTGGAGGAATTCCCAGAGAATCAGACTTTGAAGACCAGCAGGATTTGATTGCAGGACTTCGACAGGACTATGGGAAAGAGAGTCTCCATTCCTGGAGGGCACACACAAAGTAGTGTGCACATCAGGACCCAGGGGCAAGTGGCGGTGACCCCATAGGAGACTGAACCAGACCTACCTGCTAGTGTTGGAGGGTCTCCGGCAGAGGCAGAGGGCAGCTGTGGCTCACCGCAGGGACAGTACACTGGCAGCAGAAGTTCTGGAAAGTACTCCATGGACTGAGCCCTCCTGGAGTCTGCCATTAGCCCCACCAAAGAACCATACAGTGCTTGGTCACCTCAGGCCAAACAATCAACAGGCAGGGAATGCAGCCTCACCCATCAGCAGACAAGCAGATTAAAGTTAAACTGAGCTCAGGCCACCAGAGCAACGCCCAGCTCTAACCACCACCAGTCCCTCCCATCAGGAAGCTTGCACAAACAATCCTCTTAGATAGCCTCATCCACCAGAGGACAGAGAGCAGAAGCACGAAGAACTATAATCCTGCAGCCTGTGGAACAAAAACCACATCCACAGAAAGATAGACAAAATGAAAAGGCAGAGGACTATGTACCAGAAGAAGGAACAAGATAAAACCCCAGAAAAACAACTAAATGAAGTGGAGATAGGCAACCTTCCAGAAAAAGAATTCAGAATAATGATAGTGATGATGATCCAGAACTTTGGAAAAAGAATGGAGTCAAAGATCAAGAAGATTCAAGAAATGTTTAACAAATACCTAGAAGAATTAAAGAACAAACAGAGATGAACAATACAATAACTGAAATGAAAACTACACTAGAAGGAATCAATAGCAGAATAAATGAGGCAGAAGAACGGAAAAGTAACCTGGAAGACAGAATGGTGGAATTCACTGCCACAGAACTGAATAAAGAAAAGAGAATGAAAAGAAATGAAGACAGCCTAAGAGACCTCTGGAACAACATTAAACGCACCAACATTTGCATTATAGAGGTCCCAGAAGGAGAAGAAAGAGAGAAAGGACCCAAGAACATACTTGAAGAAATTGTAGTCAAAAATTTCCCTAAGATGGGAAAGGAAATAGCCACCAAAATCCAGGAAGCACAGAGAGTCCCAGGCAGGATAACCCCAAGGAGAAACACACTGAAACACATAGTAATCAAATGGGCAAAAATTAAAGATAAAGAAAAATTATTAAAAGCAACAAGAGAAAAATGACAACATACAAGGGAACTCCCATAAGGTTAACAGCTGATTTCTCAGCAAAAACTCTACAAGTCAGAAGGGAGTGGCATGATATATTTAAAGTGATGAAAGGGAAGAACCTACAACCAAGATTACTCTACCCAGCAAGGATTTCATTCAGATTCAATGGAGAAATCAAAAGTTTTACAGACAAGCAAAAGCTAACAGAATTCAGCGCCACCAAACCAGCTCTACAACAAATGTTAAAGGAACTTCTACAAGTGGGAAACACAAGAGAAGAAAAGGACCTAAAAAAGCAAACCCAAAACAATTAAGAAAATGGTCATAGGAACATACATATTGATAATTACCTTAAATATGAATGGATTAAATGCTCCAACCAAAAGACACAGGCTCACTGAAAGGATACAAAAACAAGACCCATATATAGGCTGTCTACAAGAGACCCGCTTCAGACCTACGGACATATACAGACTGAAAGTGAGGAGATGGAAAAGATATTCCATGCAAAAGGAAATCAAAAGAAAGCTGGAGTAGCAATACTCATATCAGATAAAATAGACTTTAAAATAAAGAATGTAACAAGAGACAAGGAAGGACACTACATAATGATCAAGGGATCAATCCAAGAAGAAGATATAACAGTTATAAATATATATGCACCCAACATAGGAGCAACGCAATACATAAGGCAACAAATACTATTACATTAAATCATGATTAGAGTACATAGGCCAGGAAAAATGGCTGGAATCTTTGGAATTCCCTTCGCTCACTAACTCAACAAAACCCAGATTTGTTATAGCTTAAAACACTGAGACACATCTTCTTGAGCTACCCAAGCATAGCTGCTTTTCACTGAATAAATTGTTCATGATCTAATTGGTCATTTGCATATCATACAAGGTTTGTGCACCTTAAAGACAAAGAGTGGGGAAAACAGCAAATCTGTTAAGAAAATACATTTTATATTCAAAACTAGAGCTACTTTTAGCATAATATATTGAATGGATATGTGCCAATATTTTTGTTAAAGTTTTTGCAAATTCTCCATCTGCCAGAATTGAAAATATGAGCTTCTGGTCTTTAAGAGCTGTGTAACAAAGATCCAAAATTGGAGAATAGAGTATTAAAAAACTGAAATTAATTCACATCTGATTATTTAGAAGGTTGTTAAATGTGAATGTGAATTTTTGATATCAAAATAACGTCACTAAAAGCAGGCAATTAGGAGACATCTGCGCAAGAAAACAAAAACAGCAAAAACTTTTCCAAAACTAGCACAACAGTGATTTAATTAAACTTAATTCTATATTTAGGATTAAAATTGAATGACTTCACAGATTGCAATCAAGACCACCAAAAATGTACTTCAACAAAAATATTATAATCAGACCACAATTTAAACCTAAATATACTTAAGATGTAATTCTTCACTTGAATTTCTCTCAAAAGCTTCAGATTGTGAATTGCATTATTTTTATTGCTTTCCTTCTCATTTAGCACAAATTGTCTCTTTTTAGTTTAATTATGTGCCCATTAATAGAAAATGGATAAAGAAGATGTGGCGTGTACATATGATGAATATATATTACTCAGCCATGAAAAAGAATGAAAATTTGCCATTTGCAACAACATGAATGGAACTAGAGTGTATTATGCTAAGTCAGACAGAGAAAAACAAATACTGTATGATTTCACTTATATGTGGAATCTAAAAAACAAAACAAATGAAGAAACCTAACAAGACAGAAGCAGATTCATAGAACAAACTGTTTTTTAAAAGCCAGAGGGAACAGGGGTGGGGGGATGAGTGAAATAGGTGGAAATTAAGAGGTACAAACTTCCAGTTACAAATGAGTCACAGGGATGTCATGTACAGCACAGGGAATATAGTTCAATAATATTATAATAACTTTGTATGATTACAGATGGTAACTAGACTTATTGTGGTGATAATTTTGTAATGTATAAAAATATTGGATCACTATGTTGTACACCTGAAACTAATATAATATTGAAGTCAATCATACTTCAGTTAAAAATTGACACAGCAATGGCATTTAAAAATGTTTTAAACATTGTATTAAGTTAAAAACATTAAATTCCACATATAATCTATGGCACAAATGGCACCTGTTCTTCCACAGCCTGTACTGCAATGCATACAAATAGGCACATCATATTCTTGATATTTCCTCATTAAGCTTATCAAGTCCAGAATAGAATCAAATGATGAGGGAACACCATGGTCTGGCCCGTTCACATAATGTAACTGATATAGCCTATGAGATTCATCTTGAAATTCAAGTATGAGTGTCCTAATGAAGTAGTATGTTCTTGTTTGTTCAGCTTCATAAGAAATTTTAAATGGTGAAAATGTTATAGGGTCTTCTCCATACAAAGGCCAATAGTGCTCACATTTTTTCCTTCCCATCTCAAATTCACGACAGGCCATTACAATGATTACAACATTGTACTCCCATATCATCCTCCAAAAATCTATTACTGTATTTGCTAAAGGTCCTTGGGTTGACACATATGCTTTTGCCCATAAACACCCTTAATATAATTTGCATTGATATAGTCTGAATCTTGAGAAGGAGTCTTTAAAGTCAATTTAACTCGGCTGTGATCAAATGGCAGTATGTCCTTATATCTGTTCTTTTTAACATTTTCTTCTTTTTCTCCAGTGGCTTTGGGATAAATCTTTTCTGTTCTATACTTGGTTGACAATCTTCTTAGTTGCTTGCCCACTCCTGAGACCAGCTTGAGCAAAGGGCAAGGTTATAGATTTTTGATAAATGGTATCTGGTAAAATAAATATGATGTTAGGAGAAGTCATCTCTAGCTAACATTCTAAGTTTTAACATCATGAATTCAAAAACTTGTAAAGTCTAGTTTTAAGGGTTGTAGGCTTAAAAAAGTTAATTTCAAGATACATTAAGAATGACTATATTACCTATGCATGACCTCACACCAGCAACCTCAGAAATAATTTAACTATAAACCAGAATTCAAGTTTAACTATTCACAATGAGAAATGTAATAACTATGGATATAGGATAACCTTATCTAATTTATTCTTCCCATGAAATTAGATTTTATTATAGGGCCCTATATGTGTAGATTAGCTATATGCACCCATCTCAATAGATACATACTTAATACCAAAAATAGTAAAAATCTTTGGCCATCTTACTTCTCTGAATAGGGATGGGCACAGAACATAAAATGCAGGGCTTCTTTTAAATAATCCTTCAACAACTACCTCTCCTCACAATCTTCCTTGAATCATTGGTTCTGTGTTCTTTGGGGAATTTGGCATATGTTGTGGTGATTCTCAATACCTTCAATTTTTCCTCAGAAGAAAATTTTATTACTAAGTTCTAAAAGAACAAACAAAAATTCTAAGATAAGAAAGTTATTTTTCTGTGATTCTTTGGAAAAGAATACACTTATTATGATTTATTTGTTTGACTCACATTTTTAAATGTAATCTTTGAACATTTAGAAAGTATATCACTCCATTGTAGATATTTGTATCGTGTACTTTGAGTTGACACATTGCAGTGATATCACGTGTTGCCCTCCTGCTGTTACAAATGAAGGACTTTACAGATAAATTAAGGACCTTGAAATAGGGAAATTATACTGAATCATTCAGGCAAATTCAGTGTAATTATAGGATCCTAATAAGCTGGAAGCAGGAAGGTCAAAGTCAGAGAAGATGGAACAACGGAAGCAGAGATCGAAATGTCATTACTGCTGGCTTGCACATAGAAGAAGTGACCACAAGCCAAGGATTACAGTCCGCCTCTAGAACCTGGAAAAAGCAAGGTAACAGACTCTCTCCTGGAGCCTTTGAAAGGAAGTCCTAGATTTTAGCCCAGTGAAAACCATTTAAGATTTTTGCCCTCCAGAGCTATAAGATAAAGGTGAAAGAAAATATTAATAAATTTGAGTTCTTTTAAGCCACTACGTTTGTGGTAGTATTTCACAACAGAAACAGATAATTAATACATATAGTTAACCAAAATAAGTCCTTGTAAGTGGATAAAGAAAATTAGAAAGTTAATTTCTAACTAGAAAAACATAAATAAAACATAAAAGCATTATCCTGAACAAAAACTATATTATATAAAAATATTCCTTTACTTAATATTAAACAACTAGGTATTGAGTAATGTTTAATCATGTTGACAGATCCTTTCTGAACCTCAGCCCCACTTTATGTGACCTTAGATAAGCCTGAGATTCCTTTTCTATAAAATGAGCAAAATGTTTATGAAAAGGGCTAGAACAGTACCTCACACATTATAAACAATCAATAAATGCTACTCATCTATTTGTTTCTGTTTATTATTACATCTTATTACATACCTTGCAAATAAAAGCTATATTTGTAAAAGATAACATATAAACTGTGACAAATTTCTAGATCACTGTTCAGTCTTCAATCTGAAAATTTCAAAATTCTGTGAGCATGATAGACTATAATATCTAGTTATTTTATGGCATTATAGTTTAATTAACATGGGAACTACATAATTACATCAGATCAATAATAAAAAAAACATAATCTCCCCAAATTAAAAAACAAGACAGAAAAACACAGTAAGCATTCTAAATAAATTGCCTTTCTTAGTATACGTATTGTAATATGTCAATCCTGAATTAACAACAAACTCTAAACTCCTATTTAATGCCTCTGAAAACATACAGTCTCCTTCATCTCCCAGCTTAATAGAAATCAGATATAGACATGATGTTAGACTATAAACTAAAAATTCAGAAACCTAAAACAGAGTAATAAATTTCTTTTTAACATCATGCTACCGGCAGAGTAGTCAATTGTTTGTGAAAATTGTTTAGCCTTTCCTCAACTATGGCTTAGAAAGTAATTTCATCTGAAAGTATTGTATTTTAGCTGACACTAAGGACCTGCCTTTGTGAGTTCTATTAAATTCTTAGGTACTGTGGAATTGTACTTCAGGGTAATTTACAAACTATATGTGTGATTGGTGATTAAAACTATCTTCAAAGACAGAGTTCTGTATTGATAACAATTTTCTGCCTATTGAAAGAAGAAATGAACAATTAGGAAGGCAATAAGCTATTCTTATGTGTTCTTACACAAAGGTGCTCAGTAGATCTCTTCTCAAGATAACTGCAGTCAATTCAATTAATTTCTATAGAGAACCTATATAAAGTTTTTATTATTATCATCATCATTACCATTATCATTATTATTTTACTTTGTCTCAACATAGACAATCATTCTGTTCCTCTATCCTTTTTTTACCAAACACATAAAAAAATCAAATATATTTTGGATAGTGAAGTAATTTTGTATGCAGTTTTAAAGTGATCCCTGAAATTAATTTAAGCACAATAAGCTATAACTATTATAATATACATGATATTGTATGAATATTATAAAACTATTAGAGAAAATATTATAAAATAAATATTAAAATATTATAATAAATATATAAATTTTCAAACTTTATAGTGTTAAGAGTATGACATCTATATTGAATTTAAGTAGATTGCTCTTTAGCTTTTTTTTAATTGAAAAAACTATTTTAATAGGCACACATTTGCTTTTTTTTTTTAATCTTCAACTTTCTTTTTTTTCACTGAAGTATAGTTAATTTACAATGTTGTGCTAGTTTCAGGTGCACAACAAAGTGATTCAGTTATACAGACACACACATATAAATATATTCTTTTTCATATTCATTTCCCTGCTCTTTAGCTTTTTGATTGTAGGCAAGATATGTATTCTTTTATAAGCCTTAACATAGATCCTGGCAAATAGAAGATGGTCCATATGTCTCTCTCTGTCTCTCTGACTCTCTTTCTCTCTTTATTGCTCTATGTGTGTATATGTATATATATATGTTTCTATATAAAATATGTACATACACATAAATATATGATTATAGACAGGCATATGTATGTTTATATAATTATATATTATATTTCATGTATTTCATGTATAAAATATATCTATAATATTATATATATTATATATATAATATATATTATATATATTAGCTCAATAAATAAATGAACATATCCCAACATCCTACAGCATCCTATACTGTGTCTTGCTGATGCTGGCCCTTTCCTTCTTTGTTAGCAATTTATCTATCTCCATCTATACAAGTACCTCCATCACAGTAAAGATGAAGCAAACATTAGGGACAAAAGTAATATGTACAAAAAAAGTGAAGCAAAAAGCCATTATAGCCCCACTTGTTTCACAATGTATTTTTTGAAGGTGGCCTTCTGGTTTAGAGCTGCAAGCCCATGGCCCAGCTATGTTTGAGGTCTCAGCAGTGTTACAGACAGTCCAGTAAACAGAAGCATGACTGTTAGGTATGAGTGAAGAATAGCCTTGCAGATTGTGATATAGGGAGGGATTGAGCCAAAACGTAATGATTTTTAACTAAAATGAAATGAGGTTTCTCACTGTTGGAGAGGGGAGTTATAAGGAGGGAAAAAGTCAAAGGCAACATGAACTATAATAATTGGTGTCAGAATAATTGGTGTCAGAATAGTTTTGGGTGTAAACTAATAATTTTCAATATAGAGATAGGTATAGAAAGAAACATATGTGTGCCTGTGTGGAGTATGTGTGTGTGTGTGTTTATGCATGTATAAACATTCATATATTTTGGGATCTATTCTCTGAAAAATCCTGGAAGCAGTGACACCCCTGTAACAATGAGCAAATCTAGTACTCAGATCTTGCATTCCTAAATATTTAGAAATATTTCCAAATATCTTTCTCCACGGCAAGGAATACAGAATCTTTGAAAAAAATGACCAATATAAATCTGGAAGAAACAAAGAATAAAATGAACCTGGAATATTTTGCTGTGTCAGAAAATAAGCAAATTCTCTTTCCAAGATATATCAGTTTTAATATTGAGATGCAGCTCATGCAGCTTAATATTAAAAAAACAAACAACCCAATCCAAAAATGGGCAGAAGACCTAAATAGACATTTCTATAAAGAAGACATACAGATGGCCAAGAAGCACATGAAAAGCTGCTCAACATCACTAATTATTAGAGAAATGCAAATCAAAACTACAATGAGGTATCACCTTACACCAGTTAGAATGAGCATCCTCAGAAACTTTATAAAAAACAAATGCTGGAGAGGGTGTGGAGAAAGGGGAACACGCACTGCTGGTGGGAATGTAAATTGATATAACCACTATGGAGAACAGTATGGAGGTTCCTTAAAAAACTAAAAATAGAATTACCATATGACCCAGCAATCCCACTACTGGCATATACCCGGAGAAAACCATAATTCAAAAAGACACGTGCGGGGCTTCCCTGGTTGTGCAGTGGTTGAGAGTCCGCCTGCCAATGCAGGGGACACGGGTTCATTCCCCCGTACGGGAGGATCCCACACGCCGCAGAGCGGCTGGGCCCGTGAGCCATGGCCGCTGAGCCTGTGCGTCCGTAGCCTGTGCTCCGCAACGGGAGAGACCACAGCAGTGAGAGGCCCACGTACCGCAAAAAAAAAATAAAAATAAAAAATAAATTAAAATCTCAATCATAACTGCTTTAAGTTTTTCAATTATTAGAAGAGAAAGGCATTTTTTGTAACATTAATAGCATGTAGGGGATTCATGAGATTTGTTTATCCATTCAGTAACTGAAGAACACTTGGGCTACTTCTAGCACTTAATTATTATTTATAAAGTGACTATGAAATTCTTATAGAAATCTTTTTGTGGGCAAATGTTTTTATTTCAGAAGTATCAATAGCTACAAGTGGAATTTCTATGTGATAAAGTATTTATTTTTATAAGAAAATTTGAGAATTTTTTCCAAAGTGAGAGTAACATTTTATATCCCCATAGTGAATGTACCATGTAAAACAATAAATAGGCATTGCACACATTCTCAACAACACTTGTTTTTGTCAATCTCTTTAATTTTAATCATCTAGTGAGTGACACCTGGCCACTCATTGTCTTAATTTGCTTTTCCTTGAGGAATAGCATCTTGAGTACTTTTTTTAAAAAATGGTTTTTCTGCCCTCCTGGTATGTATTTTGCCATTCCTAGATCTTCCCTTGTGAAGTTTCTGTTCTAAACTTTTGCTCATTTTATTGAATTGCTTATCATTATATTATTGAGTTGTAGAAGTTTGTTGCATAATTCTGGGTCCAAGTCTTCTTTCAGATTTATGTTTTGCATATATTTTCCCTGGGACTGAGCCTTTTTTAATTTATTTCTTTAATTTTTTAATGATAAACAGAATTTTTTATGATTTACAATATATTTTTTAAGGCTATTGTTTCTGGATCTATCAAAAAAACCTTTGCTTCTCTGAAACTGCAGAAATATTTTCCTCTGGAAAGTTATAGTATTCCAATTTGTGGCAGTGGATATAATCCATTTCATATTCACTTTTATGTAATATGTGAAGTAAATGTCAAAGTCAAAATTTTTCTTTATGAATATCCAGTTGTTCCAGCTCCAATGATTTGAAGATTTTTCTTTCCCCAATGATGGCTTTGGCAACTTTGGGAAAATCAAATTATCATCACATAAAGGTGGGTCCATTTCTAATTTTTTTCCATTGATCTATTTGTTAGGGCTTCCACACACAAATTTTGGGGAACATGATTCACTTTATAACATACTATCTCATGTTTTCTTGAGAGGACATTATTTAGTTTTTAGGTTTTCAAACTATTTTTTTCTCTCTGTTCTTCAGAAAGAATTATTTCCATTGGTCTATGCTTAGTTTCACTGAATCGCTATTCTGTTATTTCCATTCACTAGCTAAGTCCATCCAGTGAATTTTTTTTTTCTTTTAGTATTGTATTTTTCCATTCTAGAATTGTAATTTAATTCTTTTCTTATAATTTTTCTTTCTTTGCTGTAATTTCCTGACTGGGTTATCTCAGGTCAGTGTTTGTTAGTTCTCTTTTCTTCTAGACAACCAGTCACATTTTCCTATGTCTTTATTTGCTGAGTAATTTTGACTTTTGTCTTGGACATTATGAATGATGAATATTTCATTTTAGATATTTTTATAACTTCTCCTCTAGGATCTGTATGATCCTCCTATGAATATTGACTCTGCTTTTTATTTTATAATTTAATTTATTTTTTTACACAGCACATTCTTATTAGTCATCAATTTTACACACATCAGTGTATACGTGTCAATCCCAATCGCCCAATTCATCACACCACAATCCCCACCCCCTGTGGCTTTCCCCCCTTGGTGTCCATACATTTGTTCTCTAAATCTGTGTCTCAACTTCTGCCCTGAAAACTGGTTCATCTGTACCATTTTTCTAGGTTCCACATACATGCGTTAATATACGATATTTGTTTCTCTCTTTCTGACTTACTTCACTCTCTATGACAGTCTCTAGATCCATCCACGTCTCTACAAATGAACCAATTTAGTTCCTTTTTCTGGCTGAGTAATATTCCACTGTATATATGTACCACATGCTCTTTATCCAGTCTTCTGTTGATGGGCATTTAGGTTGCTTCCATGACCTGGCTATTGTAAATAGTGATTCAATGAACATTGGGGTGCATGTGTCTTTTTGAATGATGGTTTTCTCTGGGTGTATGCCCAGTGGTGGGATTGCTAGGTCATATGGTAATTCTATTTTTAGTTTTTTAAGGAACCTCCATACTGTTCTCCATAGTGGCTGTATCAATTTACAGTCCCACTAGCAGTGCAAGTGTGTTCCCTTTTCTCCACACTCTCTCCAGCATTTGTTGTTTGTAGATTTTCTGATGATGCCCATTCTAACCAGTGTGAGGTGATACCTCACTGTAGTTTTGACTTGCATTTCTCTAATAATTAGTGATGTTGAGCAGCTTTTCATATGCTTCTTGTCCATCTGTATGTCTTCTTTGGAGAAATGTCTATTTAGGTTTCTGCCCATTTTTGAATTGGGTTGTTTGTTTCTTTAATATTGAGCTGCATGAGCTGTTTATATATTTTGGAGATTAATCCTTTGTCCATTGATTCATTTGCAAATATTTTCTCCCATTCTGAGGGCTGTCTTTTCATTTTGTTCATGGTTTCCTTTGCTATGCAAAAGCTTTGAAGTTTCATTAGGTCCCATTTGTTTATTTTTGTTTTTATTTCCATTACTCTAGGAGGTAGATCAAAAAACATCTTGCTGTGACTTATGTCAAACAGTGTTCTTCCTATGTTTTCCTCTAACAGTTTTATTGTGTCCAGTCTTACATTTAGGTCTTGAATACATTTGGAGTTTATTTTTGTGTATGGTGTTAGGGAGTGTTCTAATTTCATTCTTTTACATGTAGCTGTCCAGTTTTCACAACACCACATATTGAAAAGACTGTCTTTTCTCCATTGTATATCCTTGCCTCATTTGTCATAGACTAGCTGACCATAGGTGCTTGGGTTTATCTCTGGGCTTAATATCTTGTTCCACTGATCTATATTTCTGTTTCTGTGCCAGTACCATATTGTCTTAATGGCTGTAGTTTTGTAGTATAGTCTGAAGTCAGGGAGTCTGATTCTGCCAGCTCTGCTTCTTTTCCCTCAAGATTGCTTCAGCTATTTGGGGTCTTTTGTGATCCATAAAAATTTTAAGATTTTTTGTTCTAGTTCTTTAAAAAATGCCATTGGTAATTTGATAGGGATTGCCTGGAATCTTTAGATTGCTTTGGGTAGCATAGTCATTTTCACAATATTGATTCTTCCAGTCCAAGAACATGGTATATCTCTCCATCTGTTGGTATCATCATTAATTTCTTTCATCAGTGTCTTATAGTTTTCTGCATACAAAAGACAGAGGTCTTTTGTCTCCCTCGGTAGCTTTATTCCTAGGTATTTAATTCTTTTTATTAATGCAATGGTAAATGGGAGTGTTTCTTAATTTCTCTTTCAGATTTTTCATCCTTAGTATATAGGAATGCAAGAGATTTCTGTGCATTAATTTTGTATCCTGCAACTTTACCAAATTCATTGATTAGCTCTAGTAGTTTTCTGGTGACATCTTTGGAATTCTCTATGTATAGTATCATGTCATCTGCAAACAGTGACAGTTTTATTTCTTCTTTTCCAATTTGTATTCCTTTTATTTCTTTTTCTTCTCTGATTGTCGTGGTAGGACTTCCAAAACTATATTGAATAATAGTGGTAAGAGTGGACATCCTTGTCTTGTTCCTGGTTTTAGAGGAAATGCTTTCAGTTTTTCACCATTGAGAATGATGTTTGCTGTGGGTTTGTCATATATGGCCTTTAGTATGTTGAGGTAGTTTCCCTCTATGCCCATTTTCTGTAGTTTTTATCATAAATCGGTGTTGAATTTTGTCAAAAGCTTTTTCTGCATCTGAGATGATCATATGATTTATATTCTTTATTTTGTTAATATGGTGTATCACATTGATTCATTTGCGTATATTGAAGAATCCTTGCATTCCTGGGATAAACCCCATTTGATCATGGTGTATGATCCTTTTAATGTGTTGTTGGATTCTGTTGCTAGTATTTTTTTGAGGATTTTTGCATCTATATTCATCAGTGATATTAGTCTTTAATTTTTCTTTTTTTGTAGTATCTTTGTCTGGTTTTGGTATCAGGGTGATGGTATCCTCATAGAATGAGTTTGGGAGTGTTCCTTCCCCTGCAGTTTTTTGCAAGAGTTTGAGAAGGATGGGTGTTAGCTCTTCTCTAAATGTTTGGTAGAATTCACCTGTGAAGCTATCTTGTCCTGAACTTTTGTTTGTTGGAAGATTTTTAATCACAGTTTCAATTTCATTACTTGTGATTAGTCTGTTCATATTTTCTATTTCTTCCTGGTTCAGTCTTGGAAGGTTATACCTTTCTAGGAGTTTGTCCATTCCAGGTTGTCCATTTTATTGGCATAGAGTTGCTTGTAGTAGTCCCTTAGGATGCTTTGTATTTCTGCGGTGTCTGTTGTAACTTCTCCTTTTTCATTTCTAATTTTATTGATTTGAGTCCTCTCCCTCTTTTTCTTGATGAGTCTGGCTAATGGTTTATCAATTTTTTTTTATCTTCTCATAGAACCAGAATTTACTTTTATTGATCTTTGCTATTGTTTTCTTTGTTTCTAGTTCATTTATTTCTGCTCTGATCTTTATGATTTCTTTCCTTCTGCTAACTTTGGGTTTTGTTTGTTCTTGTTTCTCTAGTTCCTTTAAGTGGAAGGTTAGATTGTTTGAGATTTTTCTTGTTTCTTGAGGTAAGCTTGTATAGCTATAAACTTCCCTCTTACGACTGCTTTTGCTTCATCCCATAGGTTTTAGATCATCGTGTTTTCATTGTCATTTGTCTCTAAGTATTTTTTGATTTCTTCAGTGCTCTCTTAATTATTTAATAATGTATTGTTTAGCCTCCATGTGTTTGTGTTTTTTACATTTTTCTCCTGTAATTCATTTCTAATCTCATAGCGTTGTGGTCAGAAAAGATGTGTGATATGATTTCAAATTTCTTAAATTTACTGAGGCTTGATTTGTGACCCAAGATGTGATCTATCCTGGAGAATGTTCCATGCGCACTTGAGAAGAAAGTGTAATCTGCTGTTTTTGGATGGAATGTCCTATAAATATCAGTTAAATCTATCTGGTCTATTGTGTCATTTAAAGCTTCTGTTTCCTTATTTATTTTCATTTTAGATGATCTGTCCATTGGTGTAAGTGAGGTGTTAAAGTCCCCCACTATTATCGTGTTACTGTCAATTTCCTCTTTTATGGCTGTTGGCAGTTGCCTTTTGTATTGAGGTGCTCCTATGTTGGGTGCATATATATTTATAACTGTTATATCTTCTTCTTGGATTGATCCCTTGATCATTATGTAGTGTGCTTCCTTGTCTCTTGTAACATTCTTTATTTTAAAGCCTATTTGATATGAGAATTGCTACTCCAGCTTTCTTTTGATGTCCATTTAAATGGAATATCTTTTTCCATCACCTCACTTTCAGGCTGTATGTGTCCCTAAGTCTGAAGTGGGTCTTTTGTAGACAGCACATATATGTGTCTTGTCTTTGTATCCATCAGCCAGTCTATGTCTTAATCCATTCACATTTAAGGTAATTATCGATATGTATGTTCCTATTACCATTTTCTTAATTGTTATGGGTTTGTATTTGTAGGTCCTTTTCTTCTCTTGTGTTTCCCACTTATAGAAGTTCCTTTAGCATTTGTTGTAGAGCTGGTTTGGTGGTGCTGAATTCTCTTAGCTTTTGCTTATCTGTAAAGTTTTTGATTTCTCCATGGAATCTGAATGAGATCTTTACCAGGTAGAGTAATCTTGTTTGTAGGTTCTTCCCTTTCATCACTTTAAGTATATCATGCCACTCCCTTCTGGCTTGTAGAGTTTCTGCTGAGAAATCTGTTGTTAACCTTATGGGAGTTCCCTTGTATGTTATTTGTCATTTTTCCCTTGCTGCTTTCAATAATTTTTCTTTGTCTTTAATTTTTGCCAATTTGATTACTCTGTGTCTTGGCATGTTTCTCCTTGGTTTTATCCTGTATGGGACTCGCTGCCCTTTCTGGACTTGGGTGGCTCTTTCCTTTCCCATGTTAGGGAAGTTTTCAACTATAATCTCTTCAAATATCTTCTCTGGTCCTTTCTCTCTCTCTACTCCTTCTGGGACCCCTGTAATGCAAATGTTGTTGCATTTAATGTTGTCCCAGAGGTCTCTTAGGCTGTCCTCATTTCTTTTCATTCTTTTTTCTTTATTCTGTCCACAGCAGTGAATTCTACCATTCTGTCTTCCAGGTCACTTATCGTTCTTCTGCCTCAGTTATTCTGTTATTGATTCCTTCTAGTGTAGTTTTCATTTCAGTTATTGTATTTTTTTCAGTTATTGTATTGTATTTTTCATCTCTGTTAGATTGTTCTTTAATTCTTCTAAGTCTTTGTTAATCATTTCTTGCATCTTCTCGATCTTTGCCTCCATTCTTTTTCAAGGTCCTGGATCTGCTTCACTGTCATTATTCTGAATTCTTTTTCTGGAAGGTTGCCTATCTCCTCTTCATTTAGTTGTTTTTCTGGGGTTTTATCTTGTTCCTTCATCTGATACATAGCCCTCTGCCTTTCATCTTGTCTATCTTTCTGTGAATGTGGTTTTTTTTCCCACAGGCTGCAGGATTGTAATTCTTCTTGCTTCTGTTCTCTGCCCTCTGTTGGATGAGGCTATCTAAGAGGCTTGTGTTAGTTTCCTGATGGGAGGGACTTGTGGTGGGTAGAGCTGACTGTTGCTCTGGTGAGCAGAGCTCAGTAAAACTTTAATCCGCTTGACTGCTGATGGGTGGGGCTGGGTTCCCTCCCTGGTTGCCTGAGGCAACCCAACAATGGAGCCTACCTGGGCTTTTTGTTGGGGCTAATGATAGACTCTGGGAGGGCTCATGCCAAGGAGTACTTTCCAGAACTTCTTTTGCTAGTGTCTTTGTCCACCACCACCACCCCGCAGTGAGCCACAGCCACCCCCTGCCTCTGCAGGAGACCCTCCAACACTAGCAGGTGGGTCTGGTTCAGTCTCCCATGGGATCACTGCTCCTTCCCCTGAATCCTGATGCACACACTACTTTGTGTATGCCTTCCAGGAGTGGAGTCTCTGTTTCCCCCAGTCCTGTTGAAGTCCTGCAATCAAATCCCAGTAAGCTTCAAAGTCTGCTTCTCTAGGAATTCCTCCTCCTGTACCAGACCCCCAGGTTGGGAAACCTGATGTGGGGCTCAGAACCTTCACTCCAGTGGGTGGACTTCTGTGGTATAAGTGTTCTCCAGTCTGTGAGTCACGCACCCAGCAGTTATGGGATTTGATTTTACTGTGATTGTGCCCCTTCTACCATCTCATTGTGGCTTCTCCTTTGTCTTTGGATGTGGGGTATCTTTTTTGGTGAATTACAGTGTCTTCCTGTCAATGATTGTCCAGCAGCTAGTTGTGATCCTGGTGTTCTCACAAGAGGGAGTCTGATTCTGCTTTTTAAGCAGGCATTCATCTTGGCTGAGCCACAGTTTTGTCATCCCTGTGGGGAGAGGAGCTCAAATATCAATTATTTTTTTTTAACCTTATCTGTAGTTCTTAGAGTATGCCTCAATAATTCAGAGCTCAAGAGTCAGTCAGAAACTGGAAATTTTATAAACAGATATGGACCTCTTCCTCTCTGGCCCTCTCATTTCCAGGATTTTCCCTTTCACTTTACATTGGTTCTGGTAGTGCTAACTCTATCTTCTATTTCTTTAAATGTTTAAGCTTGTTTTTGTTTTGTTTTTTCTAATAGGATTTGAATTATACCTGATGGAGATGACTGGGGTTGAAGGTCAAGAAAATATCTATGAAAGAGGGAATGCTACTTAGTGCTATTTTTTATTCAAGTTTGATTTTTATTTACCAGTATCTAAGTGCTTTTGATTATATTTAGTGGCTTCAGGTGCATTTTTGTTTAGCAAAATTTATAGGTTTTATCTATGGGAAGGGTGGTCTGGTTGAAGCTGCCCAGCCATGGCCCAAGGCACCACTGGTGAAGTATTTTTTACACAATGGAAAAAAAGTAGTACTATATTATCTCTCGAGTACGGTTGACACTTGAACAACACATGGATTAGGGGCACTGACCTCTTCCCCCTGCACAGTCAAAAATCCATGTATAGTTTTTGACTCCCCAAAAACTTACCTACTAATAGCCTACTGTTGACTGGAATTCTTACCTATAATATAAACAGTTAACATGTATTTTGTATTTTATTCTTACAATAAAGTAAACTAGAGAAAAGAAAAACGTTATTAAACAAATCATAAAGAAGAAAAAATATTTACAGTACCGTACTATATTTATGCATACTGTAAGTTTACATCATCTGTTTATAAGATGAGTTGTCTGTCAGTACCTATATCAATATTGTTTTATATGATACAAAACACTGTATATGATATATGTATCACTACTAGACATTAAAATTTTTTAAAAAGATAATGTGAAAAAGTATTTTTACAGGTAAAACAATTCATACATTGATAATGAAGAAGCAGCAACATGATTTCTTTATCATAGTCTAGTGTAATCTGTATGATTGCTTCATGGTAGCCTAGCCTATCACTAATGAATGAATCATTGTAAAATTTTTATGATATATAGTATTACAGTCATATTCATAATACAGTATTGGGAACATTGTTACATTTGTGTAAAAAATCATTTACCTGTGATTATAGGCTGATATGCAGTTTCTCAGACTATGAGAGAGAGGCCTATTCTAAGTTCTTTGAAAGCAAAGTTATAAGACAGTAAGAAAACACATTGTTAATTTTATATTAAATATTACTCATGATATGCTTATATAAGGATAGAATGGCATTGACATACATTTTATGCATTTGTGACATACCTAACTTTATTTTTTCAATATTTCTAGGTTATGTGGGTCATATTATGTAATGTAATTATCTCTAAGGGTATAATCTTAATTGAATTAAGGTAGTCACAGAATACATATTTATTACATGATACAAAAACAATAGTTTAAGGTTTTATATTGTTCTTTTGTTTAGAACATATTTGTTTGTTTCTTCACTTTGCTTGACTCTCTATGTTATTTTTTATATTAGGTAAAAGAGCCATCTCTCTTAGTCTTGAAGGAGTGGCCTTACACACGGGATGAACTTTATCATTCAACCCTGGCCTAGCTCTTGGTTGTCTCTCAAACCTTTGTGATTGTACCCGCAGCCTATTTTATTTTTAATGGACCCCAGTAGTTGAGGTTGTGCCAAGAACTTTCAGTGTTCCAGAAGAGATCTCATTCAGTACCTAGATTCAACATGATTGGAAGCAGATGCTCAGGCAGCAGCTTTTAAAGTGTACAAATACATACAATCCTGTAGGACTACAAGCATAAACCAGGCTGGCTACCAGAGCCAGGCAATTTAGAGGTCTGAAGTTGATGCCCAGGTGTCAGTTGCAAAAACTGGGACTCCAGATGAGCATATGAGTTTCTTTCTGGGAGATATCAGAGAGCTTTAGTGAGGCAGAGGAAGACCGTGAAGATGTTGCCTTCCAGCCTCCTAACGTGTGTTAAATTATTTGCCTCCCTCTCAGGCCAATGTTTTAAGATTACCAAATAAGCCTCTCCATCTGTTGCCTCCAAACTGAGCCCTAAAGCCGTAAAGACTGACCCTGCAATCCCTTTAAGAGCCCTTTCACAGATTATTACAGCCTGTGGTCTTGTGGTCTTGAGCCCGCCCCTTTGGATTTCAAAGCTACCTTTTGGGAGCTCATCTCTCAGAAACAGGTCTGAAAAGCTGGGGTGTCCGATGTGGGGTTCAAAGCTTTCACTCCTCAGGGACAAACTTTGAGTTTGGAGTCCCCTCCTGATTGTGGGTCTCTGTGCCAAGGATGGAGTTTATGGAGAGATTGTGTACCAGCCTCCCCTAACCACTTTGATAAGGGGCCTTCTCTCATTGGTCCCTCATGTAGGAGTTGCTTAGATGGTTTTTAGGTGTTTTGTTTTTTTTTCCAGAGGGAGTTGTTCCATATTTAGCTGCAGATTTGGTGTGTCCCTGGGAAGAGGGGAGCCTAGGATCCTCCTATATCACCCCTCTTGAACTGGAGTACCCCCCGCAAATATTTTTTAAATGTCTGAAGAAATATACAGTAGCCATTCACTTACATTCTCTTGTACTTTTCACGTTTTAAAGTATATTTTAAAATTTGTATTATGTAATATGGAGACAAAATTTAAATCAGCAAAAGCACAATTGCAAAAACACAAACAGTATGTAAAAATAGCATTAAACATTTAGGAGATTAATTAGGTATTTAATATGATAGAGTAGAAAGTTTAGGACAAGGCTGCAAACTAGGACTGTGGAAGTGCTAAGGAAAATGGACATTAAATAGCCATTACAATAATACCAGAAGGAACTGTTATCCACACTTTCGAGTGGATCCCCAACAAGAGTGCTTCTGCCAGGTGTCCTTTGAGCCAATAGAATGAGACCGAGTTTGGTTCAGAGGCAAAGGGAAGCTTTATTCTTTATCAAAGAATGGAAAAGTGCATACTCCTGCTCTAGAGCACATGCACTCCCCAAAAGGCTGTGGACAGGGCTGATTTGCAGGGTTTCTGTCAGTGGGGAGGGGGTGGAGTTCTTGCCTGTGGGGCGCAGGCGTGCTGCACACTGCGCCCCAGACTGAGGTGCCGGGCGCAGCATCTTTGCACACGGCCCGCCATCGCCATGTTGAATTGAGGTGTTGGGCACAGCGCTTCGCAGGGTACGCTGTGGTGTGGTGGTGTGCATGGTGCTGGTGTGTCAGGCACAGCGGTTCTGCACTAGAAACTCTAACTCAGCGTGTTAGGTGCAAGGCCTCTGCACACAACCCGCTATAGGTGAGTGAAACTAGATTGAGCCCAAAGGCAGAGGTTAGAACTTATCACCTGGATTACATCTTATTTTTTCCTGGGACACAAGTGGGCTTTGCCTGTGACAGAACTGTCCATAAATTTAATAGGCAGTTGGCGAAGAGGTAAGTGACAAAGATGAATAAAGTTTTATTCATGATTTGTGCACATATTAGAGCCAAAATCTATACCACGGAAACCTAGATTGGCATAAGGCTGACCAGGATACTGTGGTAGTAAAATGCCCTGTTTTCCTGTTGGCTTAGGGACATCCGTGATGGACCATTCATACGTGAATGTATAACTGTTAGTTGTAGATTTGGGTCTGGATCTTAAATGAGTGATGATTGCATAAAGGTGATGTCTGAAGCCATTTCCTTGGTTAGACTCACCCGGGGTAAAATTACAAAAAAAGAAGAAATCCATACCTATGCATTCACTTATCATCTAAAAGAAGAAAGAATAAAACACTTCTTAATATAGAGGTAAGCTATATATTATGTATCTTTAGAAAGTGCAGACACAGCATATGTGACATTCTGAATATGGGCTTCAAAACGTGGATTAGTTGTTGGTTGCCATGATATGTCCTATGAGTCAAGGCAAGTAACATTTCTGAACTTCGGTTTTTCCCCTCTGTAAAAATATCTAGCTAAACTTTGTCACTTTAAAAGTTGCTTACTTTTCCATTTTGCAAGGAAGAAAGGAAAGTATCTGGGAATGGAATAAAGATAATGTTAATCATATGAGGAAAAAAGAAGGGCTTCAGGTACCTTCAGCTTTCTTCCCAGGATATCCAGCTACCCCAGAGACAGTTCTGAAGCCAGAGGGAGGCTCACTTGCATATACTTACTTGTTCATGGCTATTAAATGTACAAAATTCTCCACAAACTTACCACCTTATGTTGGCTTTGTTTTTCTGTATCCCATCAGGGGTCAACAAAGGAAACTGCTGTTTCCCAGTTGTAGTACACACCTATTCCTAAGCCACTCTTCTCCCAAATGGTAAGACGTGAATCAGTCACTTTATCTTTAATTGTAGCAGTGTATGTATATTCATATGTCTATTGACAATGAAATATTTTAGCAGTTCCAAGTACTTCTGAAAGTGCCATTCAGACATATGGTACAATGTGTTTATACCTATCGTGGACCATCTGCTGTCTAGGCTCAATTGCACACTTATTTTACTTTTAATTCACAAAGAAAATGGAAAATAGAACTGGCCCATGTACCACAATTTGGCTGAGCTTTAAGCAGGTGCAAATTCAATAAGAAAACATATTTGGAACTATAAAAAACTCACTTGTTCTGTCCCCATGTGGGTGTATATTCTTTCCAAACCAATGCAAATGTTTCCGTTCCTTATGTTTAGATCTGTTGCACTGAGTTTATAATGGGGTCAGGTGGGATGAGACTGATTTAGAAACCAGAGAACTCTATATCCTTTTGCTAAAAGAACAAGGGATGTTTATATTAATACTTGCAATAGAATTTTCTTGGTGCCACCCAGGTTTTATATTTATAAGGAAAGTAGCAATTGTGAGGACTATTCTTTTTAAATAATTTTGCTTTTAATGTTATATATATTGTACATAGAATGAAAATATAATGTAAGATTTCCATAGGCAAATCATCTTTCTTATTAAAAATGTGAAAATTTGTCAGAAACCAAACCACAGATTTATACCACAAAAAAGAAAGGAAGG
>NW_006772498.1:561669-585019 GCF_000442215.2 Lipotes vexillifer | reverse complement strand
AGGGAAAGAGAGAGAGGGAGGGAGAGAGGGAGGAAGGAAGGGAAATTAGGTAATATACTCAGATAGCAATGAAGACATACTTGCAATCTCTTTACTCCTAACTCTGATACAAAAGTATTTTTCAATAATAGTTCTTTCCCAAACTGCTCAGATGTGCTAATTGTTGACTAGGTAACCTTTTGATAAGTAATGTTTTTGGCTGAATTTTAATACAATGTAACTTTTCCCACTGAATCATCATAATTCCAAAGCTATTTTTGCCAGAAAATGTTTGAATATTTAAAGTTGACACTCTTTAACCTAAAATATTCTTCATTGTCTGGGTTCATTAGGTAGGAACTGTTGGTGAATTTTTCAAATAGAGGCTAAATATATCATATGTCAAAAGGAGACACTTCTTTCACTTGATATGGTAATTTGATATATGAAGGATATATATCAAGGGCCACTTGATATGCAAGTAAAAAATTTCTTTATAAAATTTTCCCTCAAAATGTTTTGTTTGTAAGGTTGGATATATATATCATCTGGGGCAAATACATATGTACATACATACAAATAATGTCCCATAAAGAAAATATAGGTACATTGTAGGAACCCATAGGTGTAGATTACTCTTTAGTGTCAATGGCTGGGCAGTACTATTGTTACAGAAAAGAGTAGGAATCCATAGAGCTTTCCTTAGGAAATACATTCTAAAAGTAAGTTTTGATTGAGTATTTGAAATATGACATGTTGAAATGAGGAACAACATACTTGGGACAAAACTACAAGTGCTGAGACTAGTTTCATATGAAACATTTAAATAAATATTTGCATTACTTTCAAATTCTTACCACTTCTAAAATTTAAAGGTAAAGAAAAAGAAAAATGAATAGGATTGATTTAAAAATTTTGCAAAATCAAGGACTCATTAATACCTTTAATCAGGATGGTGAATAAGTTTAATCTCATGGTTTTTTTCTTTTTTTTAGATTCCATATATATGTGTTAGCATACAGTATTTGTTTTTCTCTTTCTGACTTACTTCACTCTGTATGACAGACTCTAGGTCCATCCACCTCACTACAAATAACTCAATTTCATTTCTTTTTATGGCTGAGTAATATTCCATTGTATATATGTGCCACATCTTTATCCATTCATCTACCAATGGAAACTTAGGTTGTTTCTATGTCCTGGATATTGTAAATAGTGCTGCAGTGAACACTGCGGTGGTACATGACTCTTTTTTTTTTTTTTTCTTGCTGCACGCGGGCCTCTCACTGCTGTGGCCTCTCCCGTTGCGGAGCACAGGCTCCGGACGCGCAGGCTCAGCAGCCATGGCTCACGGGCCCAGCTGCTCCGCGGCACGTGGGATCTTCCCGGACCGGGGCACGAACCCGCGTCCCCTGCATCGGCAGGCAGACTCCCAACCACTGCGCCACCAGGGAAGCCCGACTCTTTTTGAATTATGGTTTTCTCAGGGTATGGTTTTCCCAGCAGGGGGATTGATGGGTTATATGGTAATTCTATTTTTAGTTTTTTAAGAAACCTCCATACTGTTCTCCATAGTGGCTGTATCAATTTACATTCCACCAACAGTGCAAGAGGGTTACATTTTCTCCACACCCTCTCCAGCATTTATTGTTTGTAGATATTTTGATGATGGCCATTCTGATTGGTGTGAGGTGATACATCACTGTAGTTTTGATTTGCATTTCTTTAATGATTAGTGATGTTGAGCATCCTTTAATCTGTTTGTTGTCAATCTGTATAACTTCTTTGGTGAAATGTCTGTTTTGGTCTTCCGCCCATTTTTGGATTGGGTTTTTTTGTGATATTGAGCTGCATGAGCTGCTTGTATATTTTGGAGATTAATCCTTTGTCAGTTGCTTCATTTGCAAATATTTTCTCCCATTCTGAGGGTTGTCTTTTCATCTTATTTATGGTTTCCTTTGCTGTACAAAAGCTTTTAAGTTTCAAAAAAAAAAAAAAGCTTTTAAGTTTCATTAGGTCCCATTTGTTTATTTTTGTTTTTATTTCCATTTCTCTAGGAGGTAGGTCAAAAAGGATCTTGCTGGGATTTATGTCATAGAGTGTTCTGCCTCTGTTTTCCTCAAAGGGTTTGATAGTGTCTGGCCTTAAATGTAGGTCTTTAATCCATTTTGAGTTTATTTTTGTGTATGGTATTAGGAAGTGTTCTAATTTCATTCTTTTACATGTAGCTGTCCAGTATTCCCAGCACCACTTATTGAAGGGGCTGTCTTCTCTCCATTGCATATTTTTGCCTCCTTTATCAAAGATAAGGTGACCATATGTGCATGGGATTATCTCTGAGCTTTCTATCCTGTTCCATTGATTTATATTTCTGTTTCTGTGCCAGTATTATACTGTCTTGATTACTGTAGCTTTGTCATATAGTCTGAAGTCAGAGAGCCTGATACGTCCAGCTCTGTTTTTCTTTCTCAACATTGCTTTGGCTATTCGGGGTCTTTGTGTTTCCATACATATTGTAAGATTTTTATTCTAGTTCTGTGAAAAATGCCATTGGTCATTTGATAGGGATTGCATTGGATCTGTAGATTGCTTTGGGTAGTATAGTCATTTTCACAGTGTTGTTTCTTCCAGTCCAAGAACATGGTATATCTCTCCATCTGTTTGTATCATCTTTAATTTCTTTCATCAGTGTATTATAATTTTCTGCATACAGGTCTTTTGTGTCCTTAGGTAGGTTTATTCTTTTTGTTGCATTGGTTAATGGGAGTGTTTCCTTAATTTCTCTCAGAATTTTCATCATTAATGTATAGGAATGCAAGCGATTTCTGTGCATTAATTTTGTATCATGCTACTTTACCAAGTTCATTGATTAGCTCTAGTAGTTTTCTGGTAGCATCTTTAGAATTCTCTATATATAGTATCATGTCATCTTCAAACAGTGACAGTTTTACTTCTTCTTTTCCAATTTGGATTCCTTTCATCTCTTTTTCTTCTCTGATTGTTGTGGCTAAAACTTCCAAAACTATGTTGAATAATAGCGGTGAGAGTGGGCAACCTTGTCTTCTTCCTGATCTTAGAGGAAATGGTTCCAGTTTTTCACCATTAGCCAAACTCATCAAGAAAAAGAAGGAGAAGACTCAAATCAACAGTATTAGAAATGAAGAAGGAGAAGTAACAACTGACACTGCAGAAAAACAAAGGATCATGAGAGTTTACTACAAACAACTATATGCCAATAAAATGGACAACCTGGAAGAAATGGACAAATTCTTAGAAAAGCACAACCTTCTGAGACTGAACCATGAAGAAATAGAAAATATAAACAGACCAATCACTAGCACTGAAATTGAAACTGTGATTAAAAATCTTCCAACAAACAAAAGCCCAGGACCAGATGGCTTCACAGGTGAATTCTATCAGACATTTAGAGAAGAGCTAACACCTATCCTTCTCAAACTCTTCCAAAATATAGCAGAGGGAGGAACACTCCCTAACTCATTCTACGAGGCCACCATCACCCTGATACCAAAACCAGACAAAAATGTCACAAAGAAAGAAAACTACAGGCCAATATCACTGATGAATATAGATGCAAAAATCCTCAACAAAATACTAGCAAACAGAATCCAGCAGCACATTAAAAGGATCATGCTCCATGATCAAGTGCGGTTTATCCCAGGAATGCAAGGATTCTTGAATATATGCAAATCAATCAATGTGATACACCATATTAACAAACTGAAGGATAAAAACCATATGATTATCTCAATAGATGCAGAAAAAGCTTTTGACAAAATTCAACACCCATTTATGATAAAAACTTTCCAGAAAGTAGGCATAGAGGGAACCTACCTCAACATAATAAAGGCCATATATGACAAACCCACAGCTAACATCATTCTCAATGGTTTGAGAAAACAGTTTGCAAATTTTAGAATCACTGTCTTTACATAATCTACAACCCAACCTGTGTTTTTTTTTCTCCTGAGTTTTTGGCAGCCACTCATTTTATGACCTTGATCATAGAATGATCCTGATGTTTTAATTCTCTACTTAAATTAATGGTTGACATTTAACTCACCTGAGCACAACATTTTAGAAAAGTATCTCATGTTCAAGCCTATTGAAACCATCCAAGATACATCCTGACAGTTTCACAATTTATCTCTTAAAAATTGCCTGAGAAAGAAGAAAGGGGAGAGCTTACACATTAAGGTGTCTCCTGCTCATGTCAAACTATCAACAGAAATAGCTTTAGGTGATATCATGCTCCATGGTTTATTGACGTCTGATTATAATGTAGAGAAAAATAAGGTGAACATTATTCTTTTGCACTTCAAAAATAACACATATTTCTGACTGTTGATGGTTTGCTATGTCTAAGGCTGGTCTTGGAAAATCATAAATTTTGAATTATTTATCTTTATACGATAAAGAAAATTTCACCTGTAGATTTTTAAGTGGTTTTAGTTATACCATAACCTGACAAATGAGTAACGAGTATGAAGACATAAGTAGTTGACTAAGGTAAATAGATATAGTCAAGTTTCATGCATGTATGGATAACAGAAATGATGTATTTTATGTTAAACTGCTATACATCAATCTGAAACATAATGAAAGTTAATAAGGTGGGAAAATAATTAATTGGAATTTTAAAAGCTTCAAGAATAAATGTAGATGTTTAAGTAAACTAACAAATAGGAAAAATAGAAAGCAATTTCAGTTTTAAAATGCTAGTTTAATGATATTCATTGATATCAAGCAAAAAGTGAATAGTTTTCTTTACAAATCAGAAGCCAACAACACATGCTCATAGAAGAAATGTCAGAGGGTACTTATAGTTTTTTTATCCACACTTTAGTAAAGATAATGAATATAATATATGCTATGGTAGAGTAGAAAATATTCAGGCATCCTTCTTTAGAAATACTTTAAAAAATTATATTATTCTTATAATAAAAGTAACTTGAATGCAACTCAGTGTGGGATCATCTTATTTAGGTTCTATTTTCAACTTTTTCTGAAGAATTTTTTTTAGTTTAGAAAAGAATAATTAATTTCAACAAGAATGATTTATTGGAAACTGCTAACTGCATAACATAAAATGAAAAATATGCTGTAGAAATATTTAACTAATATTATATTAAATAAAACTATAATGCTTATGACCAATTAAAAGAACAATAATAGTGACTTATCTGTTGCAGGGGGGAAAGAGGCTAGAATACAAAGAAAAATATTTTTTCAAGAGGAGAATAATGATATTAAATTTAGATATTATTAAATTAGATGGGAAGGATAAAGTAGGCCAACTATTAAAGAGTAAAACAAAGCATATGCAAAGATAGAGTTGATTTGCAAATGGACTGATGAAGTTCCGTCTTCATATCTGAAGATGTCTGAGTGTACAGTTTTCAACTACTGGCCAAGATAAGGACTGCAGATCTATGATGTGCTGTTTAAGGTCCAAACGTCCACTGATGATCAGTTTTATTACTGCTGGTTTGGTCCTGGCCTAACTGACTTAGTAAGCCTAGTAGTAAATGGCCTTCCCTGGGAGTGTCTACACCTCCTAGACTTAGTCCTCGGATGCTTGCCTACATTGTATGCCTCCTGCCACAACAGCCATTTTGCCTTTAAAGACCCTCATGTGAGCGTATTCTGTGAAGTCACATTTACTCAAATATCTAAACTAAAGAAACCTTTGCAATGTCTAAGAGTAAATAATAAACTGATTAAGCGAGAGAAGATAAAACAACAGCAAAATATCTCAATCATTAAAAAAAAAAGGCACCATAGGAGTAAAATAGAATCAGAAAAAGGACAAAACAGAGAATACAAATAGTAAGATGCTAGAAATTCCTCCAAATATTTAAGTAATCACTTGTAAATGTAAATATGTGGAAACACAACTAAGAATACTTTGGATTCTTGCTTTGCATTTATCTTTTTTAAAATGTTACTCAACTCTGTTATAAAGCAGAAACTAACACACCATTGTAAAGCAATTATACCCCAATAAAGATGTTAAAAAAAAATAAAAAAAAATAAAAAAAAAAAATGTTACTCAAAAACTTTTCCAAATGCTTAAATTTCATCTGAAATAGATATTTTAGAATAAAAACATTTTGTCTCCTAAATAAAATAAAGTTTATTTACAGTATATATTTCTTATAGTTAATGCTGAAACACTGGCCCAGAAAAGGAGATTCAGCAGCCTGTTTTCTCAACCCACAGGTTTACCATCTATGATTGCAGATACTGAAAAAGATGCATTTGACATTTCAGTGAGTATTCTGACTCATGGAAAAAGGAAACTAGTCCAAATAAACTGGGCCAGCTGTAACTAAGAAAAGAAAATATGACAAAGACCATCTTTCTCTCAGCTTTATAAGATGTTAATCATAAGATTCATGTCTTATACCACAGATTTTTTGAATAATATTATGTGTCAGTTAAAATGTGACACCATTTTGAAACCAATCATGCTAATTAAAAAAAAAATACTTGAATGTTTTAAAAGGTAAATGTGATGAGCTCTTTTTTTTTTTTTTTTCTTTGCGATATGCGGGCCTCTCACTGTTGGGGCCCCTCCCGTTGCGGAGCACAGGCTCCGGACGCGCAGGCTCAGCGGCCATGACTCACGGGCCCAGCCCCTCTGCGGCATGTGGGAACTTCCCGGACTGGGGCACGAACCCGTGTCCCCTGCATTGGCAGAAAGACCCTCAACCTCTGAGCCACCAGGGAAGCCCATGATGAGCTCTTTTAAAGATGAAAGTCATTTGAAGAAGTCATGTCGTCTCCTACAGGGTAAATTTTCATATTTCACTAGCTGGATAAGTGTACATGAAAGCTGAGAGATTGAAAAAGTCTTGAATAGTTCACACTGGTGAATGCCTGCCAGATGCAAAGTTAGTAAAGGAATCATGTCAATGTACTTTTCAATGATAGAGTAAATCTTCAAATTAATAATTTATTTAAAACATGAAGACTGAGTCAGCATTTTGTCTTTAGAATTGTACTTTTTGACTTATGAAAGGACTAATACACAAATGTGGCTGTACTTGTTGTTTGCTTGCATTGGTCCAGAATAAGTGCAAACTAACCATCACAGAAGATAATTTATGGAAATGCTTGGCAATAAACACAAGTAATGCTGAAATATACAAAGTGCTGAATAACCTTTTGAATGGTCACTTTTATCCCAGAATAATTGTACGGACATTTGCACTGTTGGTGCAAAAATAATAGTGAGTAAAACTGGTGTCAGCACAAATCAAGGTAGAGACTCCAAATTATACCAATAGTCACTGTTCTTCACCATACACACTTACAGTTAGAAAAAAAAAAAGATGTTACTTCAAGCAAGTATTAGAAATGTAGAAGACTGTATCCATCTCCACGAGCTTTATATATTCCCAATACTTTATAGAGTTCTTCTGATAAGATAATGGAGATATTAACAATTATAATTTATTATTTTAATTATTTTTAAAACAATAAAATGTGTCAATATTAGGAAGATTTGTATAATTCATTGAAGAAATATTTTCCAAATGAACAATATATGATGATACAAAATCATATATGGGTAAAAGATCCATTCAAAGATAGTAATGGTTTTTTACTATATTAAAGTATGAAAGATTTATTGATATGGTTTCAGATTTCTACATTATAAATAATCTTTAAGAAACGATCACTTGTCAAGTTGGAGTATGGTATCAAAAATAGACACAATTATCTGAAAAAGGCTACTAAAATATTTCTCATTTTTTTCAGCATTATTTCTGCACAAAGTTAGCTTTTCTTTATATTCTTCAAGCAGAAAAAAAAAATGAAAAACTTATTGCAACAGATTGAATGCAGAAATGAAAATAAGAATCCAGCTCTTTTCTATTAAGGTATAAAACAATAGTATTCTTCTCACTAATTGTTTTAAATAATGTGTTACTTTCAGTAAAATGCATTAACATATAATGGGCATATGATTATAATAATTAAAAAACAATATTAATTTTTAATCCTTAAAAGCAAGTATTTTGAAATATCTTAATTTTAATTACTAATAGAGTAATTATTGATTATTATAGACCACATAAACAAAATCTTTGGGAGCTTTTAAATTTTTTTTTAAATTATAAAGATATCCTGAGATCAAAAAGTTCATACCTTGCACTTGTTCACTAGGATCAATATACAAAGATGTTCAAAGAAGCAATTTTTACCATTATAACAGCCTATAAACAACTAAATACATTTTAAGTGATGAGTGGATAAAGGAATCGTGTTGTATTAATTTATGAACTTTTTTTACCATGACTATTTACAGCAAAATTTAAATTTAAGAAAATGTGATGATTTTAGTCACAATGCAAATTCTCTAACATGAGCTCATAATAAAAATTTTAGCTCTACATGGGTGTGGGAAAGAGCTCTATATTTTTCTTTCTTTTTCTTCCAAAATTCCGCTTATTTCTGTTATACTGGTTTTAGATTATTCTGTGTCTCCTCATATTCCTCCTTTAATTTTCAATCTTTCTGTTTGAAAGTGATAAATTTTACAGTTCAAAGATACTCTCTTCCTATGTTCTTAGTTACTGTTGTCAAGATTTGATACTGCTCTGCTGTTGCAAACCTAGGTATTAAAGAATTTCACGCTTCCCCATTGAGATTTGGGCAAAGTGCTCTTTGTAATCACCTAATAGCTGAGAATGGCTTTTCTTCCTTTTCATTGCACTGGAGGAGTAGAAGTAACTAACATTTTCAAGGACTTTGAAGAATGTGTATCAAGATATGTTTCAGGTTTCACTCCATCATTCATATATATATATATATATATATATATATATATGTGTGTGTATGTATATATAAACTCTCTTAAAATATATAGAAAGATATAAATGATTAAGTGAAATCTGAAAATGCCTTTCTCAATGGGATATCTTGTCTCTGTTATAACCTATGTCAACTCTGAGACATTTATTTAAGTTACAGATAAAAAAGAACTTTGCTTTTTACAATCACTTAAATTATTATAAAACATAAAGAGTTCTACACACTGCATTTGGAAATGTCAATTTGTATGTCAATTAAAATAAATATAAATAGTATCCTAATTTCAGAACCAATGATTTTTTTAATCATATGCATTTTACTTCCAAAAACAGTGTATTTTTGTTGGAATTCAATTTCAAAATAAGTATGTAAATATTAACAAGTCACTGATATTTCAGTTGCAAAATTACTCACTGGAAAATATCAGTGTTGAAATAAATTTATTGTTAACACAAACATTGGTACATATTCTATAGATTTCTAATTTTTGAATATGCAACATTTTTATAGAACATTTGTTTATTCTTTATATAGGGTGCATCTTTATATAATTAAAGTTTAGCACAACATAATGAGAACTGAAGGTTGGAAGGAAATATAAAGAACATTTAATCTGACTTTTTTTATTGAATGCAGAGGGTGATAACTCTCAGTCATGCAGTTTTGCATTCTAGTAACCCCATTATTAAATAAAATTTTAGCAGACACAATAAATATACTTCTCAACCTTTTCTGTATTTTTTTAAAATCAGCAGGGCACTTTTCATATTTTTACCCATGAATGAATTATGCACTTTACTTTAAAAATTACATTAAAATAAAACAACAAAATACCAAACAAAACCCCAAAACAAAACAAAACAAAAAATCAAACAACATATTAAGTTTGATCCTGTTACCTGAAATTCATACTCATATGCTAGTTGGCATTTATTAGACATGGAGAGGAGAGAACACAGTGTTGAGTCAACCACAGCTTGAATCATTAACCACAGAATAAGAGCTCACAAAAGTAGTAATGGTTCTTCCTCTTACTCAAGTTCCTTGACACAATACCCCCTGATACTATTGCACTGTTAACCTCAGACTCTAATAATGTTACTAACCATGGTAACTCCTTGACAGTTGTTATCCATTTGTCAAACTATTCATCTTCTATCCTAAAGATCTTTATATTACCTTATGCCTTTTTTTTTTACTTCCTTTTTTTTTTTTTTTTTTCCGGTACGCGGGCCTCTCACTGTTGTGGCCTCTCCCGTTGCGGAGCACAGGCTCCGGACGTGCAGGCTCAGTGGCCATGGCTCACGGGCCCAGCCGCTCTGCAGCATGTGGGATCTCCCCGGACCGGGGCACGAACCCGTGTCCCCTGCATCGGCAGGCAGACTCTCAACCACTGTGCCACCAGAGAAGCCCTTACTTTCTATTTTTTTAATTTTTTTATTTTTTTGCGGTATGTGGGCTTCTCCCGTTGCGGAGCACAGGCTCCAGGTGCGCAGGGTCAGCGGCCGTGGCTCACGGGTCCAGCCGCTCCGCGGCATGTGGGATCTTCCCAGACCGGGGCACGAACCCGCGTCCCCTGCATCGGCAGGCGGACTCTCAACCACTGCACCAGCAGGGAAGCCCACTTTCTATTTTTTTAAGCAAACATTTCTCAAGAACTCTCTAAAAATACTGCTTTGGTTTTCCTATTATGAAAGTAATGTATGTGCATTATAAAAAATAAATATTACTATAATTCAGCATACGAGGTGAAACCCCCCAAATTATAATGCATATATAGTTTCAGGCGTAGAGCAGAAGGCTTAAGATGAATGGCTCTGGAGCTTGATTGACTGTGTTCAAACCCTGTCTCTGCCAGCCTTTAATGTATATTCTAAAGCAACAAAATTAAGCTTTCTCCGATTCAGCCTCCAAGGGAATCAAATAATACTGACCTCATAGGGCTGATGTGAGATTTAAAAAATTAATTAACACTTTATTAGCAATAGTGACCTCATAAGCTTGAAGATGTCTAAGATTAGTTACTCATTTGTGAGGATGAAATTAACCTCAGAATACTATTTAACACTCAATAGGCATTAACTTTATATTAGCAATATAAAATAGGGTGTTTTTACTGCTTTAAACTCATATTAGGTATAATAAATGCTCTTTCTTCTAGCATGACCATTTCCCTATATTTCTAAATATCACTGTTTTTAATAAATCTCTACTATCCCATTGTATGTGGAAAAGATAACCTAATCAAACAATATGATATTTTGGAATATATATATTGTTTCCATTCTCAGTTTTGGAAAGAAGATCAAATTTAGCACCCTTTTACACATATTTTATGCAAAGCTGTTTTATTCCTTAAGATGCTTTTCTACTATCAGAATTACTAGAATTAGGGGTATTCAAAGAACATTTAGTGCATGTGTGTACACTTATCCCTCAGCGTCCCGAGGTGGATTGGTTCTAGGACCTTCTCAGATGCCAAAATCCATGTATGTTCAAGTCCCTTATATAAAATAGTGTGTATAACCTATGTACTCTTTCCATATACTATGTCACCTCTAGATTACTTATAATGCCTAATGCAATGTAAATGAAATGTAAATAGTTGTCAATACAATGTAAATTGTTGCCAGGATGGAGCAAATTCAAGTTTTGCTTTCTGGAATTTTCTGGAATTTTTTCAAATATTTTTGATCCGTGGTTGGATAAATCTGCAGATGTGGAGCCCACAGATATGGAGGACCAACTGTACGGAGGCTGGTATTCATCTCAGCTCACTGACAGATACTGCCAGTGTTTCTGTCCCCATGGAGACTATATCCCATGGTGAATAATTTGCGCTTTTGATACACACTGTCAAATTCCCAAATTGACAAAGCTTGTCCCACATCATCTTCTCACCAATGATGTATGAAATACTATTCCTTAAATGTTAACCAGTAGTGGATATTCTGAACAAGCAAGCAACAACTAAACTAAGAATAAAACAGCAATAGCAACAATGACAAACATAAAAGCTGTGCAATTTCATAAGAGAAAAATATGTCACTATTTTATTTTGCTTTATTTCTATTAAGATTTATTTTTTAAATATATACTTTAAGCATTCATACTTCATAGCTTCTGAATCTACATCTATCTATGTATCTATGTATCTATCTTTTATCTATATTTCCCCTGCCCACTTGTCATTTGCACTATGTAGCAGAGAATACTAGCTGCCAGTGTGGTCACTTGGGAAAAATACATTTCTCATTCTTCCTTGCATATATAAGTGGGCATATCATGTAGTCTGGACAATGAAATATCAACTGGTTAGAGCTTCAGGTAAAAATCTTTTTTTTCTTTTTAATTTTACATGATCAAACATAGTTTCTAATGAGAGAGGATATATACATAAATATTCTCTTTATATTCTACTTTATTCCAATTTCAGGCTACATTACATCAGTTTTGTCAATTGCTTTAAGCTGTAATGTATGATGTACAAAACAAGTACTTTTCATGTGTTAAAATGCACTGAGTCCAAATTTTATAGTAATGCTTATTAAAAGCACAATGTTTAGAATAAGAGCAACTGATTTTAATCCTGACTACCATTTATTTGCTATGGACAAATTGATATCTCTAAATTTCAAAGTCTTCATCTGTAATATAGTGATAGCAATACTCATTTCATATGATTAATTTCTATTAATCAGACATTAGGTAATGTCTGTAAAACAGAAAGTGTATGTTGAACCTTAAATATAGTGCCTCAATAATTTCTTGTACGATTGTTGTAACTACTGTTAACACTCTTTTAACTAGAATGTTGCTTGTGACCACAAAACAAGGTCATATGTCCATTTTGTGCTCCAATTATGGTGCTCTTCAGAAATTTATTGTTGGGAATTAGACATCTCTTAGTGTGTTCTTCCAGTTCTAATGAGAGTTGACAATGAAGTGTCTCACGTGCACTCAAAAAAACAGCCTGTCCCTTATATTCACCTTAAAGTCAGTTTTCTTTCTCCTTTCTAATTTTGACTGCATTTATCTGTGTCTACTGCTCACAAAGCTGTTTGAGAAGCCTCCTTGTTTCCAGTGTCCATGATTGGCATACTAGCTTTCATGCACCATCTACTTTTTACTGATGCTGCTAAAATTTCTAAGTATTCTTTGATTTAAACATTGATAACTTTTATGAAGAGGTAGGAGGAATGGCTTTATCTCTGATATTCTGCAAAAGTTTATCACTTGTGGTCCTTCATATAAAAGCTTACACTAAGATAGCCCTGCCACAGCTAAAAGCCATACTTTCCTATCAGAATTTCACAAATATCTCTATTAATTTCTTTTTCTCATCTCTAAACATACAAATCAACTCTAAATGTCAGCAGGTAGAATATGCAAACATGATAAAGCAATCTTGATCATTTGGTGTCATACAGCTCCTCTTCTCCCACAAAAAATAATGGGTATAAAGCAACCTTAAACATTTCCATATATTATTATTATTATATGGTAGCTACATATTTGTTGTTATATACAGTTACTACAACTATTCAGAACATAGGTTAAAAATTGGGAATTAAGACTATATGATTCATAAATACTCTAAATATTGAGCCAATGAAACATAAGTTAAAATCTGTGAAGTTGGGATGCCAGAAACATTGATTTCACTACCTGAAATATGCTGCTTTCCCTTGTAAAGTGAGAAATACTATCAACAAAATCGTTTTTGAGTTTCAACTTTTGAGAAAGTGAGATTTAAAATGCCCTTCAGATATCCAATAGGAATCTTAACAGTAAAGAGGATTAGCATGTCTAGAAATACTCATAAACTGGAAAAAGGCAGAAAAATTCATCCTTTTTAGTCTAATTATGACATGTTGGAGTGGAAGTAAAAGACATATATTCTAAATAAGAGATTTAAAGTGCTGATCATACCAGATAACCATTTTCTCTTTTATTGCCTTATTGTTATGATTATTATGTTGTGAACAATATCTTACCCAAAGAAGCTTTTTATGGATATTAATCAGGAACACAGGTCAGACATCATTTGTGTAATACTGTTAAAGGATAAAAAAAATTTCAAATATGACAACAAAGGAATACAAATAATTTAAGTATGACAACATCTTACACTTCCTATCATCTTAGAATTTGTAAAATGCTTACAGTTTCTCATACTATTATCACAATTGCTGTTTAAAGAGACATGATATTGACAGGTTATGGATAATTACTTCCATTTTACAATAAGAAAAATGGTGAGATTAAAATACAATTTCATTGTTCTTTTTGGTTTTTTTTTTTTTTTTTTTTTGCGGTACGCGGGCCTCTCACTGTTGTGGCCTCTCCCGTTGCGGAGCACAGGCTCCGGACGCGCAGGCTCAGCGGCCATGGCTCACGGGCCCAGCCGCTCTGCGGCATGTGGGATCTTCCCGGACTGGGGCACGAACCCACGCCCCCTGCATCGGCAGGCGGACTCTCAACCACTGCGCCACCAGGGAAGCCCCATTGATTTTTTTTAACATATCAATTCAGAGATTTGGACTAGCTAAACAATGATGTAGGGCTGTGACTGAAGCAGTGGCATGAAAGCTACATGACACAGATAGCAATACATGACATAGAGAAAAATACAGGCTTTAAAGTGAGAGTTTGAAGTTTTGAATTTCAGTGATCCGTGATGTGTAAAAATATATTTAATCATTCAGTCTCTTTTTTCTCAATAAAAGTCAGGTAATACACAGTACCACAAGGTTCTTCTGTGAGGATTTAATGAGAAAAAACTATGTAAAATTCCAATTTCTTAGCACATGATATAAAAAACTTAACAGTTTTCCTTTGCCATTGCATTTATATTAACCACAACCACATGTATACTAACCATTTTTTTCCAGTCCCACCCAAGCACACACACACACACACACACACACACACACACACACACACACACATTATTTAATCTTTTAAAAAACATTACACAAATAATTGAGATCTGTGATTGCTGTCTTTGTTATAAAAAACTTTATCTTCTTATTTTTTAAAGAAAGCTTTCAAGCTATTATGCCAAACTTAAATCCACATCTCTTTTAGAAATGGACATGCTGTCTAATATTTAAAGAATAAATACATATGTTTTCTTTCCTTCTAACTTAATGGATACTTAACATTGAAAAATCCATTTTAAATACTGGAGAGTATTGCTCCTTCAACTCAGGATTAAAAATGAAATGTTATATGGCTTTAGAGTGGCTCACAATTTTTAAATTATTCTTTTTTTTTTAAAATTTATTTATTTATTTTTGGCTGTGTTGGGTCTTCGTTTCTGTGCGAGGGCTCTCTCCAGTTGTGGCAAGCGGGGACCACTCTTCATCGCGGTGCGCGGGCCTCTCTTGTTGCGGAGCACAAGCTCCGGACGCACAGGCTCAGTAATTGTGGCGCACGGGCTTAGCTGCTCCGCGGCATGTGGGATCCTCCCAGACCAGGGCTCAAACCCGCGTCCCCTGCATTGGCAGGCAGATTCTCAACCACTGCGCCACCTGGGAAGCCCTAAATTATTCTTAAGGACTTCCACATAGGACTAGAACTGCACTTTCTTTGTTACCTTATGATCAAAAACATGAGTGAAAGGATCGGTAAGGGATCAGTTGATAATGATTTAAGTAACTTCTTCACAAGTAGCAACTCCATGTTGCTTTTACCTTATTTCTAACACCTACAAAAGGTGTTAAAATCCTGTCAACACTAGTTGAGAATTTATCCCAAGTATGTATTTATGAATTTTATATTGTGTAGACACTCAATCTCTGACAATCCAGAGGGATCTTTTTTTTTTTGAAAGAATAATAAATAGGCACAGCTGCTATGGGGACTGTATAGCAAGTAGACAGGTTTCTAAGATCAAGGCGTGGTTAAGGTCAATATCTCAATTACCCTTTGTCCTGTAAATGATTCTTTCCATGTATAAAGTGTCTTGTCAGGATAACATGATAGAAGATTGTGCACTTAGTGCCCAGGGTCTATTTTTCTTTGGATTAACAGAGGGTTTTGCTTTTTTTCCTTCCTGCCAATCTTCCTTTCACAAGGACTAAATTGCCTAAATGGAGAGCAGGTTGTTAAATGTCTGAACTTTAAGATCCTAAAAGTACTGGCAGTTTGCCATATTGAAAGTCTGACAATGAATGGCCTTGTTTTTACTTAAACTCCTCCCCATTCAGATATTGACAATGTAGAGAATGGGAATCTCCTGTTATTTCCTGTCACAGTTTATGTTCATTGGGAGAAATTAATATCTTTATAGAACTTCTGTTTTTCATTTCTTTTCATCCTGACTTCTACTAAAGTATTCATTGTAATGGTAACTTTCATAATTCTAGTTACTATGAAAACAGAACATCTAAAGATGCTATCCCTACAAGTGTGTTTTTAGTTGCAGATCTCCCTAGAGTGAGTTGGAAAGACAGGATAAAAACAGGAAGCAGAGACTGGGAAAAGAAATACAAAGAAGACAGTATCATCTTCAACCTGGCTAAAACTGTATCTATGTGTGGTCCCCACATCCCTTTTGAAAGGCAACCACTGCAGCATACGTAATATGTTGGAGATTGGATTTTAACCCAGTTTCCAACATTTATTAGCTTTGTGACTTTGGTTTGAAGAAGTTACAAACTCATCTTTGCCTCCATTTCTGTATTTCCAAAATCAAGGTAATATAAGTTAAATGTGTAGAGTGTGTGGGTAGCTAGCTAGAACATAGTAAACACTCAATAAATGTGCTAATATTGTCATGGCTCAGCATCTCTCAGATATGTGCCCTTGACAGACACCTTCAGGTCTAAGTCAAAATTTTTGGTCAGGTTTTTTCTGATAGTAATTCTGTAGTGATTATATCATGCCCCAATCTGACTGTAGCTAAAGGTATCAAAGTGCAATTTTCTTTTTCCCCCCTCTTAAAAGTTATATAAAAATCCAGAAGTGTGTATTTAAAGAGTTTAAGTAGAACTAGTAAAATTTTTGTAAATATTTTTATACTGTGGAAAATATTTCAAGTGGCTATTACTGAATTCCTAATTTTCCAAAAGCTTTCACTATTGCTTAAGTGCAGGTTTAAATGTGTGAGTACAAAATATCAAAGCACAGGAGATATTGCAGAAGAAAAAAAAAGGGAGAGAAATTCATTTTACAAAATACTAGTTTGTGTTTTGGGGCAAAACATTTTCTGTTTGAAGTGACTGAGTCAGGCTTATAGCCTTCATTATTGTGCATGAAGTACCTAGTTGAAACGATTCCAGATAATGTGTTTAGCTATATATCAACACTACATTAATTGCTCACTTATATACTGCTGCCTAGTAAAACAGAAAACATGCTAATCACTTGTTTAAAGAATTCAGCTTATGCTTTGCAAATATCATAATGTTAAGTTGATTCCAAATGATTAGAAAATGTAGAAATATTAAACATATCAGCCATCCTGCCTAAATTCTCACACCGGCACATGCACACACACGTGCACATGCATCCATACGTACATTTTATATGTGTATATCTATATATGGTATATATTTGATATTTTAATGTTTTTTAGCCCAGTCCATGTGTGATAAATATTTTGCATGGGACAGAATGAAGGGAGATTTTCTTTTCTTATCCCTTTATGATTTTGATTCTGCTTTCCTAATTTGTTGAGAATATATTTTCTGTTTCCATTTTTTCTTAAGCACCCTCCAGTGTTTTCATTGAGTATCCTTCAGAATATTATCAAACAAGTAGATTTAAAGCTCTACTCTTATCTAGGCTTTTTGTCATAATGACTTAGAAGTCCCACTTTATAATTATTTATACAATTAAGATCAATGTAACAATAATGAGAAATGATGTGTAAAGTGTCTGGCACATATCAAGGACTCAGAAGTATAGGACTTCTCTCTATGTCACAACTCAACTATTGTTTTCTTCCTTCTCACCATCCCCCATTTACTAACATGAAAAGCTGTAGTCTGATATTTTATTTGGATTATTAAGAGACTTTCTCTAATTACTTTACTGTAATTCATTTGATTATAAATTAATGTTAACTTATACGTCTTCCTTGTCTCATCCTCATCTGTTATAAAGATCCATTTATTGATGAAGAAAAAACATTTTTTAAGAATTTAAAATTTTTACTGATCACTTGAGCAGAAGTTCACAAATCAAATTTTGAATGGATAATACATTTCTCACAAAACCTGTATACACAAAAAAAATATAATTCCTGAGAAATACTTAACAGTATAGTTTTTTATGAAAGCCCAACTTTCTCAAGTCAAGAAGGCTCTGAATATTCAGTCATAAAGTCTGCCAGTTTTGCTAGCCCAACTTAGAACACCACCTGCCAGGTGCACTAAATCAGCTTTACACAGCCTTACACAGAATCAGAATCTTTACTAGCCCTGGTCAGAAAACGAAGCATTTAATGAAATCCAAAACCATAAAGTAATGTAAAAGTAAAAATTTCACATTTGCTCATAGGAAGCACAGGTTACTTCCCAGAAGTTTTCTATATTGGATTTCTTTCCTCCAATGGAACAATCCCAAGTCATTGCTTTCATTTTTTTGAATAAAAGATTTGGGAAAACTTATCTTGTAAACTTGTGAAGTGAAATTTGGGTTAATGAAACTATGTTTGAAAGAAGTTTGTTTGAATACCTTGCTGTTTGTATTCAGCTTTCTAACTCATAGAGGCACAAGTTCATGAACTTTTATTATGATACTTAAAAATAATTCTGTGAACATTCTGGAAGTCAACTTTACATATAACTACTTTTTTTATCAGCAAACTTATCAGTTTTACCCACCCGCTATGATTACAAAGGCCTAGTGCATTCATTTATAAACTCTATTTTGTTTCAATATCCAATTCCCCAACATCTAAAATATATCAAAACAGCAAAATAAGCATGTTGACTCTATCTGGAATGACCAAGGTAAGGATTATTTTAAGAGTACTAGCATACTCCATAATACTCTGAAAAGAAGTGCTGTTAGAAATAAAACTAAGATATACTGATCATTAGAAGTTCATTTAAAATAAAGAATAAAATGACCTTTAGTATATAATTACTTCTAAGATAAGATCAACTTAATGGTATATGTGGTGGTAGGTAAAGGTCATCTTTAACTGAAGTACTTGTTAGCACCATGATTGTATTAACTGTATTATGTTAGCTTGATCATTTAACCTTGCACACTGTCCATGGGTTCAGTCCTTTGGCAGTCCTTGCTATTCTCGCACTTTTATCCTGAGTGCTTCAGATTGGCATGCCTTTTCCCTGTCTTTCTTTTCACCCAAACCATATTTGTTGGTCAAGGTTTAGCTCACAGTCCACAATATGCTCCTTTAAAACTCCAGCCTGTTTCTATTTACATAGCTATGTGTCTGAAATCTTCTTTTTTTCCTCTTTTCTTCTTTACCCCTCCTCATCCTCCTCTCCCTCCCTCTTCTTCATCTTTAATTAAATTTACTCATAATCAGCCTTGCAAAATCTAGTTGTTGCTGCTGTTATTGTTTGGATTTTTTTCTTCCACAATTAGATTTTAAGCTGCTGAAGAGAAATATTATATCCTATAGTTTTAAAAATATAATTGCAAACTTGTAAGATCCTTTGGTAGTCAAGAAATATTGTGGAGCACATTAATTAATCTATTTTTTCATTAGTATATAAAGTGAAATAAATACGTGGATGAGCTTGAAATTTTATTTGCTAGAGAAGTCATAGGTGGATAGTGAGTGTGAGATAAAGAGCAAAATCAAAGATGTTCTCAAACCTGAGGAACTAAAGAGGTTGAAATATCCCTTTATTGACATGAGCATGTATGTGAAACAGTACTTTTGGAGTGAAATTTAGAAGTTTTGACCTGAATATGATAAATTTAAAGTGTTGATTGGAGTAGGCAGGTTGTATATCAGTGAAGATTACAGAGGAGAGTTCATGTTAAAGATAAAAACTGGGTATATCTCTCAAGGTTTAATTAGAGAAGCAGAACAATCAGCATAATTTATATTGTATGTATACACATAACACATTCATTCATTTGTTTGTTTTCGGTTATAGGAATTTGACTTTAAGCAACCTAGGAACTAGTTAAGTAGTCTCCTTAAGGCTCTTCTAATCAGGTGTGATGCTGGAAGTAAAATTAAACAGGACAGGCAAGTCAAGAAGGGAAGCTGGATGTACAGTGGGGGAGAGCATGCAAGATCAAGCTGGAACCCATAAGGATAAGCTGGATTCCCATGCAGATGGACTGAAACTTGTCAGTTCTTGTTGCCTCTGACCTTGATGGAGGAGTGTAGAAATTGACTCCTTTGTGGTACTGATAAATACTCCTACTGAACCCAGGACTATGAGAAGCTAAGAAAGGATCCAGAGGAAAGTGAAGGCATTCCAGGCCCATCCACTGCCTCATGACAATGAAGCCAGCAGATAAGCGACAATATGTGTGAGCTACTACATGGCCTCTACTCTATTTTTACCTTCCAAGTCTCCAACAAGATCTCTTGTGAAATGTCTGAGAAATCAAGATTTATTTGTTAAGGCAGGTAGCAGTACCTTAACTAAAATGAATGTTGATAGAGAAGAAGAGGTCCTTGGACTGATTGATCCTTTGGACACTGCAGACTTGTTATATGGTTTGTCGTCTGAAATTGTTTTTTAATTGAAAGACAGAGAGAGCATACTTAGCCATTTTGTTTATTAGAAATTATTTCAAAAATGCTTTCAGTGAGAATGTGTTGAATGTCTATCCCTTATCATCTTTAGAAGACTTAAGATCACTTTCATATTTTTATTTAGAGCATTGAATAATGTTCAGTTATTTTTCCTTTGTTATAGAGAGATAAAACAGGAAAACTTATTTAAAATGCATGATATTAAGATAGGGAAATTATGATTATGTAAAAGAATTTTTTTTAATTGCCTAGAAGGATAGGGCAATACTTTCTTAAAAGGTAAGTGGAATTTAAATACACAAGCAAGGCTCTGCTCTGGACAAGTCATTCAGTGTCATGAGAAGGAGAGTGAAAATCTGAAGGATTTATAGTCTGATGGGAATTGAATTTTATCTATGAAATGATAATTATGTTGAGCACGGCAAAGAACAGATCCAGAATTTAGGAATTTACCTGCTTTGGGATATCGGCCCCTTAGTCTACTACTTATTCCAGATGCGAGTGTTTTTGATAATCTTACCACCTCTCTCCTCGTGGATTTGCTCCAGGAAAAGAATCCTATCTCTATTAGATACTCATCCTCTTTCAATTTCTTGTGTATGTATCCATTTCAATAACAACCAAAACTACATAGAACAAATTTGTCTATGCTACTGACCCTCAAACTGCCTTTCTCTTTTACCTCTCATTCAAATTATAGAAAATATATTCTATATTTTATGAGTCCAGTTTCCTGGATCTCATTTGCTACTGACATTTTAAATCCAACAATTCCTCCATGCCTGAATTAAAAACGTTATCTCTAAAGAAATTAAAAGTCTCCAAGGTACTAAATTTAATGAAAATTATTTCTGGCCTTGTAAGACTGTATCACTCTATGGTGCCATCAATGCTGCTGAGCTCTAGCCCCTTGGAGGGCTATACTCCCTTTATTTGCTCAGATTATCCTGGTGCCTCTTAGACAATTTTGTATAATTTTCTTTTCTGCTTTTACTCTGTGTGCATCATAAACTCATAATCTCTATTTCTTGTTCTCACCTCACCATGTGCTTTACACATATGTATTCAACTATATTCTTGGCATCCTCTCATGGGCATCCAGGAGCTACCTAGCTCTTAGGTACCTATCTACCTAGCAAAGAATTACTATATGCCAAAGTGAATCAACTATCTCTTTCAATGTTGGGTTAACTCAGTTTGTTTCTCCCCCGCAATCCCACTACCATTGACTGGAGAACCCTAATTCATCTTTTTTTTTTTTTTTTTGTGGTATGCGGGCCTCTCACTGTTGTGGCCTCTCCCGTTGCGGAGCACAGGCTCCGGACGTGCAGGCTCATGGGCCCAGCCACTTCGTGGCATGTGGGATCTTCCCAGACCGGGGCTCGAACCCACGTCCCCTACATCAGCAGGTGGACTCTCAACCACTGCGCCACCAGGGAAGCCCCCTAATTCATCTTTGACTGTATCTTCATTCTTATCAGCATATAAATCAACCCAATAAATACCTACTACTCTTATTTTATAGAAATCAATAGCTATAAGGACAGAGAAAGCTAATTATCAAGTCAAGTAGACTTGGATATAAAATTGAACTCTATCATTTAGAGACTGTATGATATTAGTCACACTCCTAAACATCTCTGTGATGGTTAATTTTATGGGTCAACTTGACTGGGCCATAGGGTGCCGAGATATTTGGCCAATCATTATTCTGGCTGTGTCTGTAAGGGTGTTTCTGGATGGGATTAACATTTGAATCAGTAGACTGAGTAGAGCAGATTGCCCTCCAGAATGTGGATGGGCTTCATCCAAATAGTTGAAGGCCCAAATAGAACAAAAATGCCAAGTAAGAGAGAATTTCTGCTGCCTGTCTGCCTGACTGGCTTTGAGTGAAGACACCATTTTTTTCTTGCCTTTGAACTTGAACTGAATCATTGGCTCTCAAGCCTACCGGCTTTCACGCTGGAACTATACCATCCGTTCTCCTGGGTCTTCAACCTCCTGAAGATCTTGGGACTTGTCCATAATCACATGAACTAATTTCTTAAACTCTATAGATAGCTAGATATATGATAGTAAGATAGGTGATAGATAGATAGACAGATAGACAATCTCCTATTGGTTCTGTTTCTCTGGAAAACCTTGACTAATACAGTCTCCAAGCTGCACTTTGTTCTTTTACAATGGGAAATAATTCATAGCTCATAGGGTAGATTCAGTGCCTCTATACATAAAAAGTTTTAGTAAAACTGGCTCAAAAATTGTTGGTGCTTTCCAATTATAATTTTTAAAATTTTTATGCAAAGTCTCATGAATTTTTATCTTAGGCTATTAGGAACTCTTGACTAATTTCTCTGCCTAAAATGTGCTCCCCTCTAAAAAAAACAGTTTCCACACAGTTATATTGATCAAATATTCAGTTCTATTTATGAAATGCTACAAGTTAAAGTGCTTCATTTGTGTAATAGTCAAATAAATTTATGATTCCATAAAGTTATAATACTCTAAGTCATATGACCTCTTCCTTCATTCCCAACATCATCTCTTGCCCACAGCTGGAATGGCAGACCTTGAATTTGAACCCAAGAAGATTGACCCTGGAGTCTTCATTTCTAATTGCTCCACTCTGCATCCCCTCAACTATACGTTGACTTGTAAATCATACTCATTTAATTCCCTGTCTACACCAGATGTAATACTCTTTTGGAAAAAAAAATAAGTAAATTGACTAAAAAGATATTTTATTTGCAGATTTACCTAGCTCTTGCTCAGTTTACAAAGACTGTAGGTTTGAGTTTCCAAGACATAGAAACAGAATCCTCA
>NW_006772498.1:555244-561659 GCF_000442215.2 Lipotes vexillifer | reverse complement strand
AAAGAGTTTATTTGTTCTGTCCAATAGATAAAATAACCTATAAAAGTGTCAGGCACATAGAAGGCACTAAAAATATGTGTTGAATAAACTAATAAATTAAGGAGTAATAAATTCTAGAGTGATTGAAAATAGAGCTCATCTGACAAAATTAAGTTTCTTAACTTAAAAATATATTATGAAGGAATTTTAAAATGTTGTGGACTTATATCAGATTTAAGTATAATACTCTTAAATGGAGCCTGAGTTCATTCATCATTTGTTTTCCTATAGTACTACATGATTCAGCAATTTGTATTGGTGGTTTCCATTCTAGGAATATAGATAGAAAATAAGGACGTTTTTCTTCTAACCATATCCCTCTAAATTAAATATAGATACATTTGTCTATACTAAAAATATTAAAAAAATAAGTGTCACTTTCATCAAATGAATTTAAGTTTCCAAACTCATTCTAGGTTCTTCACACACTAAAGGGAGAAACTTTCTTTTGTTGGATGATTCAGCACCGGAAAGAGCCATTAGCAAAGCCTCTAATATATTGAGGATCAAAAATCGGATAACAAGCTTCTGGAACGTGAAGGTGGGAGAGGGCATTATCCCTTAAAATGATCTTGGGATTTTAGAAATGTGCTTTTATTATGCTCTTTGAGTTTTCTAGATAGATGGGACAAATGGTTCTTATAAAATGGAAACTGGGCTTGGAAGATGAATTGACTCTACTTTAAATCGCTTTTCACTCTATGACCTTGGCAATGAAAAGACTCGCTCCAGTGATGTAATGTTTAAGGTTCCCCTAGCTCTGATGTTTTATGAAATGAATAAGATTTTAGCTTTTAAGCAACAGAAAATCATTAGATATCTTACATGTGTGACTGATTTGTGTGCCTATGTAAATGCATATGTATAAGTTTAGATAGGAAGTGGATTAGTGTTTGACTGCAGGGTTTTTCTTCTTCTGCAATCTACCTTTTATTGCCAAAATAAACAAAAAGAGATTTAATGTATTCTACTGAATTCCAAGTAGCATATTGATTTTTTTCATAACTTCTAAATAACACTGTTGTTCAGTATAAATAATAGCCAATATTGCCAATATTTTTTACTCTGCATTTTTTTTTTTTTTTTTTTTTTTTTCTCAAACTTCAGTTCCCATTCTTTTTTCTCTCCCCAAGGAAGAGGCAAAGTTATCTGTTCCGGGAAGGGTGGAGGTGGGAGAGAAATGAGTTTGAGATCTCCCGTTGCAGAGCACAGGCTCCGGACACGCAGGCTCAGCGGCCATGGCTCACGGGCCCAGCCGCTCCACAGCATGTGGGATCTTCCCGTACCGGGGCACGAACCTGCGTCTCCTGCATCAGCAGGTGGACTCTCAACCACTGTGCCACCAGGGAAGCCCATACTCTGCATTTTGATATTATTGTTTGTATCCATTTGTAAACCAAATAAACTGTCATATGTTAAGTGTGACATTAATACATCAATATAATGCAAGTCAAGTTCTGCCTCTGTTCTTTCTTTTTTGCAGGAGATTAAGAAACTACTTCATTAAATAAATGGAGTTCATTCAAAGAATGAGGACAGGAAGCAGGATTACCTGGCTAACAATAATCAGGTACCTGGTTTTTAACCTATTTTTTTTTTTTTTAAGGAAATGGGAGCAAAAATGCAAAAATGGACCCTACTATTATAGAAAAAAATGTAAGAAAATTTTGGAGGTGGATATAGAATCAATCAACATTTGATCAATAATTGCAAATCTGCAGTCAAAATTAGATGGCATTATGTGAAAACCAATAGGAAGGCCATGCAATGTGTCAAAAATTGATATTCTTCTATGCTATATAATTGTTATTAATCAATATAAGCATATTACAACAGTTTTCATGCAATTACCAGGGTGTATACCAAGGCCAACATCTGTTCTAGGTGTCCCTAAGATTTGGAGACATTTAGCAAATAGCAGTGTAAACAATAATGGATTTATCATTAGATGATGCCCACATTGTTTTTTTTTCTGGGTCCCTAGAGACCTTATCTATTAAGTCCCAATTTTATAAATATTAACTTTATTAATTCTAATATTAATTCAAGTTATTTATTGTTATTTATAAACTTCATAAGTCTTTCTGAAATTCTTCACATTGCAAAATAGTAATTCTCGAAAACAAAAACATACAAAAACCAGAAATAAAAGAAATCAAAATTAAACTAGAATTCACCAAACCTAAACAATGATAAAAAGAAATCAAATGTCCCACTATACAATTCATTACCATAATAATCCATGCTTTAATTTATCTGTTATCTGACATAAAACTGTCCAATAATGGCTTAGATCTTTATTCATGTAGATATGTATATATATATATATATATATATATATATATATATATATATATATATATGAGATCTTGTCATTTGTGAACAGAGAAAATTTTACTTATTCCTTTCCACTTTGGACGTCTTTTAATTTTTTTCTTGCTTAATTGCTCTGGCTAGGACTTCAAGCTCTATGTTGAATAGAATACCATTTCTCTTTTATAAAGCCCTGAGGTAAATGTGGTGAAAGGAATATATATATATATATACATATCAGGTCTTAGAACATAGACCATTTTTCTATTCAGTATACTCTTTTCAAAAAGAAAGTCTTGTGGAAAAGTTTAACAAAGTCGTAAAATAATTGCTCCACAAATATGGAAACAAGCAAGAAGAATAACGGGACATGGATACAATGGTATTAGTTATAAAAGTGCAACAGCCTCCTTTAGGACATTTCCTTTTGAGCGTCTATGCCAGAATAACCCTGATGTCAGAGGACAGTTTGAGTAGGCTAAAAGGGTTAAAATAATTTCCCCTCTGCAAAATTCTATTGACCACATAAATATATTTGGCTTTTCATTACTTCTGTGACTTCTTTTTACTACCTCTTCATAATTTTAAATTCAAGTAAGGTGTGTGTGTGTGTGTGTGTGTGTGTGTGTGTGTGTGTGTGTTCCTAAGTATAGATAACAAAATTTATTTCAGATCTAGCCTCATCCCACTTAACAGTGCTATTTCCATTTTGGAATAAGTTCCAATAGACAACAAGTTCCATTTATGCTGCAAAATAAGACATCTAGAGACATCGTTGATTTGGTAACCTAAATCTTAGTTGCCAGTTAAGAAGAGGATTTAAATGCTAAAAAGATAAATTATAAAAACATGAAGATATGCTTTTGCTCAAGCATTATTAACACCAGCCAATTGGAAGAAAAAGCAATTATTATAGTAAGAAAAAGTATATAATATGCTACTGAGGGGATGTTATGGGAAAAGATGTGCTAAGGTCTGAATATTCATGGCTCCTGAAAATTCATTCCTTGAAATCCTAACCCCCAAAGGTGATGGTAATGGTAGGTGAGGCCCTTGGGAGGCTATTAGGTCATGATGGTAGAGCTCTCATAAATGGGATTAGTGCTTTAAATAAAAATATCCTACATATTTCCCTTGCCCCTTCCACCTTGTGAGGACTCAGTGGAAATGTACTGGCTATGAACCAGGAAGAGGACCCTCACCCTGCCAGTCTGCCACCTTGATCTTGGATTTTTCACCCTCTAGAACTGTGAGAAAATAATTCTTGTGGTTTATAAGCTATCCAGTCTGTGGTATTTCCTTATAGTAACCCAAATGGACTAAGACAAGGTGGAAAATGCTTTCCAAGGTGTCTTGTAAACTTCTAGAAGACATGGGTCTTCTAAATATAAATATAATTATTATTTATATTATTTAAAAAGCAATAGAAAACCACAGGTACCTCTGCATATTTTATCTCTCTCTTGAACTCATGACCTATTAATACATCTGGTTACCTCAAGGATATTTCTTTAAAGATAGCCTAACCACATCTCAAAATCATTATAATTTCAACCAAATTGAAATTATAATATTATAAAAATTTCAAACCAAATTTTTCTATGTCCTCCCCCTTGAAATTGTTCTCTTTTTTTGTTCTCAATCTTAGGAGTAAGCCACAATATATAATATTATTATTTCTTCCTGATATTTAAACCTTGAATCAGTTTCCTCTAAAGATTCTTCCACATCTGCAGTAAATTTATCTGTGAAAAATACAAAGAAAATCATATTATTTTCTGCTCCAATACCATTCTTATAACTCTAGTAAAAACAGATTTAGTTCAAATTTCCTTGCATAAATTCAAGACAGTCCACATTCTGCCATATCTTCAACTTCTGTAGCACTAAAATATCCTCCTCATCTGTCAAAACACAATCAAATGTGTTTTTGTTATTTCTGTGATAGAATATCCCCCTAAATATTGGGCTGGCCAAAAATTTTGTTCAGGCTTTTCCGTAAGATGTTATGGAAAAACCCATACGAACTTTTTGGCCAGCCCAATATATCCATGCCCTAATCCCTGCAACCTAAGAATATGTTATGCTGCATGGCAAAAGGGTTTTACAAATGCACTTAATGTTTATAGACCTTAAAATAGATTATTCTGGATTATTTGGATGGGTGCACTATGATAATATGAGCCCTTAAAAGATAAGCACGTCTCCACCTGGAATTGGAGAGAGATGGCACAAGTATAAGTCAGAGGGATTGAAAGCACAATGACTCAATTCCTTGTTGCTGGAGGGATCCACATAGAAAGTATAAGGAACATGTGTGGCCTCTAGGAGCAAAAACTGGTCCCAAATAACAGCCTTCAAGGAAACAGGGACTTCAATGTGACAACTACAAAAAAACTGAATTCAGTCAAAAACCTGCATGAGCTTAGAAACAGATCCTTCCTCAACCTCTAGCAGGAAACCCCGACCTGTGGTTAATTTGGTATTGGCTTTATAATACCTGGATCAGAGAAACCAACTAAACCCACCTGGACTTCTGAGCTTTAGACCTGTGAGATAAAAACTAGGAGATGTTATTGGTCCCTGAGTTTGTGGGAATTTGTTATAGAAGCAATAGAAAACTAAAATAAAGCCTCCCTTTGAAATAAACATTATCCCTTAAAAGAAACATTTCATCCTATTTTTTCTTACACAGCATATTATATGTGTATGTTGCATTATGGTAATTTGTATATATTTTTGCTCTTAGGAAATATAAATGCTTTGCTACAGATGTTCTTTGAGCTACTTAGTATTCCAGTCTTCCTAAACCCACCAACATGGGATGCACAGCAGATTTGATTTCCAAAGGTAACCACAACAGTATCTCCCATTCCATATGTGCTGCTACAATGTGATTTGCCATTCCTCCAGCAAGAGGTAGAGCTTAATTTTCTAACCACTTAAAACTGGGTGGGTTCTGTGACTGTACTGACAAAAAAAAAAAAAAAAAAAAAAAAAAAAAAAAAAAAGAAAAGAAAAAAAAAAAAGGGCAGGGGGGATTCTGTGTTAGTTCTAGGTGTTCTCCTTAACGGACCTGTTAACTTCTACTTCCCCCCTCTGGGAAGCCAGCCACCATAAAAGAAATGTAACTACCCTGGGATCAACAAGTTGTGAGAAACCTTAGAAATCCCAGCATATACAAAGACCCTGGAAGATGAGACATCATAACTATGGGATTTAATTTACAGAGAGAGAAGAGAGACTAACAAATACTGAGGCAACAGATAAATGGAGAAGCTATCTTGGAAGGCATCCTTCAGTCACAACTACTCCAGCTGATACCAAAAGGATCACAGATAAACTACTCAGGTTAGCCCTTTCCAAATTCCTTAACCTCAAATTGTGAGCAAATTAAAACGAGTGTTTATGCCACTAGGTTTGGGGGCACTTTGTTACACAGCCATAGATAACGGAAATAAGTTGATCAGTTAAAAAAAATTTCTGATCATTAAAAAATAATAATGATTGTCAATTCCCTACTTCTAGCATCAAAGCAGATACATTCTTAGTCTTGTAAGTATAGATTGAAGAGTTTGGCTCCTGGCCAAAAATCCTGTGAGTGATTTTTCAGACCTAACTATAGATCATTACAAAGTCTTCACCCTGCAGCATCATAGAGGAAAGCTGTCCTCCCCACACTGGCTTGGTGCACAGTCAGTGCACTGCAGTCTCTGAAGGGAGGTGCAGTCAAGGACTCAGACCTCCTGGGGGGCCGTACTCTCATGCATATCTGCATTCCTAACCCAGTTGTGTTAATCAGAAGCCTCTTTATCTGGGGCCTTTGGCCAACAACTTCCTCAGGTGCCTCTGCTGAGGCTTTCTAACAAGGGGAGAGGGGAGGGAAAACTTGGACACTTTTCTCCATTCTGACTCAGTTCTCAGTACTTTTCCACTCTTAGACATTCCCTCTCCCTTGCCTCTGGCCCCTGGGTTCATAAAACTATAGGAACCTTTTGTTCCAGGCTCCCTCATCGGTGATGTCATGCCTATGACTGGGCTGATCCAACGGACCTTCAGCAGG
>NW_006772498.1:534141-555038 GCF_000442215.2 Lipotes vexillifer | reverse complement strand
TCAGCAGGAGGAAAATGGAAGAGGAGGAGCCGTGCTTTCTTTGGTTTAACCTCCTGCTTAAAATATCACAGTAAGTGATTAAAGACTTGACTGTTACTCTCATTTTGGCTTGTTGTTTTAACTGACAGCTGACAATTCATGTCTGTCTCTCCAGCTCGGCTGAGGCCCTGACATGCGTTATTAGTGAATATAGCTGATTGTTTTTGTCAGGATATGCTGTTTTATGTTATGATGTTTTATATTGAAATACCAACCCCTAAATCTCAGTAGCCAAAACAGCAAAAGATTACTCCTCACCCAGTTAACACATCCTTCATGGGGTGTCAGATCACGGCTCAACACAGTCCCTGAGGGACCTAAATTGACAGAAGAGCTACCATTTTAGCTTTGCTGGTTACTAAGTGACAGGCAAAGTATTTCCTGGAGGATCTTGCATTAGCAATTAAATACTATGGCCCAGAAACGGCACTTATCTCTTCTGCTCACACTCAGTCTTACTTAGTCACAAGGCTCCATTCAACTCTAAAGGGGCCAAGGAGTACAATAATAATATCATATTTCTGGAGTCTGGAAGTCAGAAATATTTGGCAGGCAATTGTTAAAACTACCTCTCTGAAAATAGCTTTCTTGTTAATATCCATTCCCTTCCCTTAGAAAGTGTATCGCCTGCTTCCAGGAACTTTACAAATTATTCAAAGTGAGGTTCCATAGGTTCTAGTGAGTTATTTTCTGATTAAATATTCATTCCCAAGTCTCAATGCTCATGTTAAAACTTTGTGATTACTGGGACTTCTCTGGTGGCGCAGTGGTTAAGAATCTGCCTGCCAATGCAGAGGACACAGGTTCGAGCCCTGGGCTGGGAAGATCCCACATGCTGTGGAGCAACTAAGCCCATGTGCCACAACTGCTGAGCTGGTGCTCTAGAGCCTTCGAGCCACAACTACTGAAGCCCACACTCCTAGAGCCAGTGCTCCACAAGAGAAGCCACCACGATGAGAAGCCCGTGCACTGCAATGAAGACACAATACAGCCAAAAATAAATAAATAATTAATTTTTTTAAAATTTTTTTTAATTTTTTAAAATTTTTTTTAAACATCTTTATTGGGGTATAATTGCTTTACAATGGTGTGTTAGTTTCTGCTTTATAACAGAGTAAATAATTAATTTAAAAAACCCCAACTGTGTGATGAGTAAGGAGTCATGATCATGCAGTTGAGAGGGAAAGCTTGTTCAGAGTTTCTTGTTTGCAAAGAATGAAGTCAAAGCCATTTCCTTTTTTCTGTTCACAGTTACATGGTAGACGTTTAAAGATCCTTAGCTAGAGCATCTGATTGACTAAGTGTTAATTATGTCCTGGAAGTGGAGGAAAAGGTTGGAAAAATGTTGATCCAATAGAAGAACCTTCTGGGGACTCCCCTAAGGTTCTGCACTGTAAGGATAGGCACCAAGATTTACAACTCTATCAGGGTTACAGAAATTGGGAAGCAGTGATTTTCCAAAAGGAAATTAGAGTTAGAAATGAGAACTGAAAGACAGCAAATATCAACTATTGCTAGGGAATAAAATTTGCTCAAGGCCAATTTTTACTGACAATTACAAGTTATCCCTGATTCCTTTACTGAAAACAGTGCATTCTAAGACAAAACATATTTAGCATGACCTTCCTTTTTCCTTTACTCAAGGTGAAACGAACAAACTAATAAGTCTACAGAAAATTCTCCATATCCTTGAAGGCAGAGACTGCCTTGCTCATTTGGGAATGTCCCCTGTGACTTGCTCCCTGACTAAATGCCTGAGCCAAAGTCGCTTCCTATGATGACAGCAGGTTATTGGCAAATCTCCAGAGAAATATCATCACATTGAAGTTGATACTAAATTAGAACAATGCTATTTGGCTTGATAGGAGTTGAAACCATTTTTCTGTCATATAATAGATCCCATATCAGTACCCTTCAAGAAACTGTCCTGAAAGCATCAACTATATTATTCTTTCAGAAACTTGGTCAGATAAAGGAACTCTTTAAAAATAAAAGAGAAGATTATTTTTTTCATTTAGGACATAATGTGAATCCATGTCATTTAAAAAATGTTAATTTGGTTAAGAAGAATGCCTTCTAGATTGAACAGAATCCATGAATGAGTATAATTAGGGAGCATTAAATTCAGTGATTATGGCAGAATACTGATTTAGAACACAGCTACTGGGTCAAGTGGGATCAAGGGGCCACAGAGTCCCTTAGAACCATAGAAGTCCTCTGAAACCTGCTGGTCTTTTCCCCATAATAACTTGAGCGATTATAAAGGGAAGACACTGGTTACTGGAGGATCCTATAGCTTAAAGGTGAGCCAGTACTGACTCTTTCGGGATGATTTACCTGCTTTTTGGTTTCTTTGGTTGGTTCATTGATTTTAATCTAAAGCAAAAGAATCATTTTGTTTGTGGAAAATATCATAAGCAAGCTATATGAGGCCAGCCATACCACAATGAATGAGCTTAAATACTAATTTAATATAGTAAACTAGATCGGAAGTAGACCTCATTGAAAATTCTCACCTTTGTTATTTTTCCCAAATGCTTTAGTAAATTGCCAAAATCCCATGAAAAGTAAATAAATAATAAGCTTATGATCTGAATGTAGATCTTCTGGAAACTAATCTAGATCTCTCAATAAGTAAAACTTGCAAAGCATTGTTATATCCACTTTGTTAAAACATTTATGGTATAGATTTTGAAGGTGAACAATATTTAACACTTGCAAAGAATAATCAGATTAATATAAAAAAATAAAAATTTGAAGCAGTTGAGTAGGTTACTTGACTTAACCAAGTCTCAGTTGCCCTCCTACTAAAAGGGGTGGAAAGAAATAGAGTTATATGTGTTATAGCATCTGTTAACAATAGCTGTCACAGAGCAGATCATGAACAAAGCTGTATTGCCTTCCCTGCCTTTTCCTGCTCTCTCTTCCTTAATCTTTATTTCATTCTCATTTCCCTTTTCTTCCTTTCCTTATCTTTCCTTTCCTTTGCCAACTTTTATGTTCCTTGCTTTCCTTTTCATAAATTATTATGTTTAATTTCAAAGACTTAATACTCTAGAAAAAATCAATCACTCAGTAAAAGGAGAAAATACTCAAAGCTGACCAATTTTGTAAAATAGGAGTTTTATTTTTTAAATTGTCGTTGTTACTGCTTTATACAGACATTTGAAATAATATGTTCTGAAACATTCTTTATTTGTTCTCTGATTTAATCCATCAACAAACATTTTTGGGGGGCCTTTTGTAACCTTGAGTATGGTCAGTGAGTGTTAATTAACTGCTAATATTTTAGTGTAAATGCCAGTGCAATCTATTTCATTCTTAATCTACATGAAAATAATTTCTCTGTTGCTAAGTTTGAACATATTGCATGCATTTAAAATCATTTTGAATTAAAATGTCTCCCAATTTAAATAGAGTTCATTAAATTATCATGTTGTCCACTAGATTAATATTGAAAATGCTAAGTCATATTGCCCAGGTTAAAACAGAAATCTATACTAAAGTTAACATTATACAAGCAGTAATATTTCCTAAATTCTATAGCTGATGGAACTCTTATTCATCACTAGATGGCACTCTAAATTTAGACTGTGATATATGTTTTTTCAACTAGACGTACATTACTTGTATTTTATAAAGAAATTCATCATATGAAATAAACAAATTCATGAAGAATTCATCATATGAAATAAACAAATTATCGACCTCTCTCCCCATTTACAAAGTGAGAGTTCCCCTACCACCTGTTCGTGATGACTAAGAAAACCTACAATACTTAATTAAAACAATATAAAAAATTTTGCCAATATAATATGATAAAAAGACTGAACTAAAAAGAGAATATGAAGGTTATTTTAAAATGTTTCTCATAAATTTTTCAAACCTTATGTTTAAATTTTTAATTTTAGGGTTTAATTTATATGTATATATCCAATAATATAGAAAATTTTAAAGTATCTTAATTTATGTATAAAGAGATTACTACCTTTGAAAAAGCTGCCTTAATTCTTAAAAACTAATTTTTTTATTCATACATAGATATACAAATAGGGTGGATACAGTAAAAATGAAAATTTTACTATGGTTAAAATATGTTTTCCTAATCAAATATAATTGTGGGCTGCCCCAAACAGACAATGATAACTTATGTGATTCCTGTTTTCTCACATGATATAAGTTCATCAAATTCTTAATTTCTCTAGAGATATTTTAGTTTCATAAAAAGACTAAGTTCTTTCTTGTCTTATTCTCATACGTAAGTGATGACTTCCCATATAAAGCGACAAGAATGAACCTTTGGAAACGTGATCGTGATCATTTGAAAAGTAACCAGCCAATGATCTTAGATCCTGGTGTAATTGAAACCGTCAACTATTCTCTGTCCAGGGACAGTGGCCCTGATGGTTAGCATAAGGGGTGATGAGGTTTCCCGGCCTCACATTCAGGCTGTCAATTAGACCACATTAAGGCACACTTCTAGCAGGGCTAATGCCGCTGCTAGAGAAAACGGGCATTTGAAGATAACCGATACTTACTTAGAAATTTCTGTATTAGAAGCCAACATTTTCCATGGATGAAAGTCAATAATTTATCTCTGACTTTTTGCTAAGGTCACGACTCCAATTACAATGTAAAAACGCATGAATTACGAATGGTTTTGGCTTTGCTAATGACTACAGATTTTTTTTTTTCTTTTCCTGACTGCACACTAAAGATCAACTTTTTAATTCTCTGGGTCAGATATGTGGGAAATGACTATTATATTCTTCCTTTCCACATTAGAGAATGAGATCTTTGAATAAAATCCCTTTTGAACAAATGGAAAAAAAAAAAAGTAGTGCTCTGTTGCATTGCAGCAAAGTTTCTTTTTCACTAAGTTTCTACATTGTGAGAGGAAGGGGAAAATCCATCACTGTGAACACTGATAAATGTGTGGAATTTTAATATTCATATTTCTGATTCAATTACTGTTAATGTGATATAAAAGGAGAAGGCAAACTTATGTTACTTTGAGATATATGAACATATATATTACCTAAGGGGGATAAAATATTCTTAGAATTGTTATTGTCTTTAAATACTCCAAAAATGCTCTGATGCACTATGAAATATAAAGAAAATGAATTTATTTTAAATTTTCACTTCACTTGAAGTGAAAAGTTATCTTTGTTAATACTGATTTGTTATGGATAGTACAAAAGGAGATCAAGAATTCAGGGAAATGTATTATTATATACATTGCTTGTGAAGACGAAATTGAAAACAAATATTTACTAACCAATATTAAATTTACCAAGATTTGATGTGGGATACAATAAAAGGGATATAAAATTAAAATGCTTTGGTAAAAAATAAATTATATTATTCAAATGGTCACAAATTAAGAGAAATAAAGAGTTGTGTCAGAAGGTGGAACTTTAGGAAATATACCTAAAACAAGCACAAACTTTGGCCCCAAATTAGTCACAGAAATCAGATTGGAAGCTACCAATGCCTAATTCAATGCATCAATGTATCAGAAGTCTCTCTAATAAACTCAGGTTCATTTGTCAAAAGAATGAGGGACTTGGAATTAGGCAACCTGGATTTGAATCCTAACTTTGTTCTTTCTAGCTTTGGGAACTTGGAAAAACAATTTAATGTATTTAAGCCTAGTCTTCCTTGTCCTAAAATAAGAAAAAATACCACCTAAACAACCCTACTGTCAATTGCCTATTTGGCAGAAGACCTAGAACTGAAATGTCTGGAAACCATGACCAAGCATTCATTTTATAGATTAGCTTCTTCTGGGACATAACTGCTTATTTTTATGATCTTTCCTCAAATTCCAGCTCAGCTGTATCATTGATTCTTCCAAACTCTGTCAATTAGTAGGATTTGAAACATCACCACAGATTTTCTTAAAATAGAGTGGAAACGTGTATTTGAATTATTTAAAAATGCAGCAAGTAACTCTATTTATTACATAAGGTTCTGCTTATTCCAAAATGTGTTTGAGGCAGCTACATATAACTTTTACTCTAAAATACACTTGGTTGATGTGCTTGGTTAATGTGCTTGGTAACGTGGTTCACTTACCATTATCTTTAGCAACCCAGGAGGTTACCAACTTTAGGTTACTTTTTTTTTTTAATTAAGAAATACAAAAACTAAAAAAAAAGATAACAATGTAAATGATTAAAAAAAGAGAATATGAGAATAAAGTAAGAATATATTTATTCTAAGTATTTAAACATGAAAAGAATACTGGGGCTCAGACTAATCTGATTCTACTTCTTGATGGTATCTTCTAAGTTTTGCTGATCAAAATATTGGTTCACAGACCTGCAGCATCCCCACCAACTGGGATCTTGTAAGAAATGCACATTTTTCAGGTCCCAAACCATACCTACTGCATTTTATTTATTTATTTATTTTAATATTTATTTATTTGGTTGTGTCAGGTCTTAGTTGTGGCAGGTGGGCCCCTTAGTTGCAGCTCACGGGCTCCTTAGTTGTGGCATGAGAACTCTTAGTTGTGGCATGCATGTGGGATCTAGTTCCCTAGACCAGGGATCGAACCTGGGCCCGCTACATTGGGAGCGTTGAGTCTCAACCACTGTGCCACCAGGGAAGTACATTTTACCCCTAGTGCATTTGAGCATCTCTCCAGTTGATTCATAAATACAAGGTTTGAAAAGCATTGTTATTTATGTAATTTACATAGATTTATAAACTGAACAAACTGTCCTTCCATTATTTTACATCTTTGTCATGATTTCATTGTTTCAAAGGGCCCATGGAGTGCAATAAACTGCCAGGCAAAAAAATGTTTATGCCATAGTAACTTTAACCAGCTTTTCTACAGAAGTAGAAAGTTGGAGCTTATGTAGTTCCATTATTTTCAGGGTGTTAATCAATTAGACAAGTTGAAAAATGCCTTTCCATACAGAGAGAAAAAATATGGTTTAACTACTGATTTTCCTGAAGTGAAAAGTCATTGAGTCCATACTACTTACATCTCTGTATATCAGTCTGTTCCTTCCTGAACCAGTGTTTTCTAAATATATGTAACAACAATCATCTTTACTCTGTCCCTTTTCAACCATTTTTCTTTTCTTTTTATCCTCCAACATGCAAATACATACAATATGGTCAAGGAACAATAATGGATAAAGAGAATAATGTCCAAAAATGTTTCATTTCTTTCTAGATTAAAAGCCATCTTTGGTTTGATTCTTAGGCCAAATAATCACAATCATCATCACTGCAAATACTTGTGCTTAATGTAAAATGACATTTCCAATTGACTCCTCAGTGGGTTATATTTTAAAACACAGTTAACACTCAATATTTGATAGCCATCTTCTCTGCCTCTTATAGAAAAATTGCATTGTTATGCTAAATTTAAATTTGTTTTGGACTGTAGAGCATCCAGTGTTACTAACAACAACAATGGCTTATAACATAAAACACTTTTTAAGCTATTATTAAGTATTAGGCATAGTGATTATCAATTTACTTCCATTGCACTGTAAAATAGTTATGATTATTATCCCCATTTTATAGATGAGAAAACAAAAATTCAGAGAAGTGAAGTGACTTTCCCAAGACTTGACTCTTTGCAGATCCCTCTAACTTTAAAAGCCTTGCTAATAATTGTACTATGCCTTAACTCAACTGGAGAATTCATATCTTAAAAGGAAAAAAAATATGTATCTTTCTGTATTTCCCTCAGGGCTTAAACATAGAAAACATGAAACAACTATTTGTGACTGTTCAAAAGGCTTTGCCTCAAAATATACTGGTTTGGAATTTTTATAAATAAAAAAGCATGTATGGAATTATTAGATAAATGAATCGTGTACATAAATTTTGTAAAGTCCCTATATGCATTTATCGTTTGTCCAAATATTTTTCCTTTCATGATTCAAGTTTCCAAACAATAGTTTTTCCTTCTGCAAGCAGTGAACTAGTCCTTCTCTTTAGTCAATTATGTATAACACAATGAAGAGAACCGAGAATAAATAGATGGTTAATATAAATTATCAAAATAGATCTAGGCTAACTTATCTAAAATAGCACCAGTGCTGCACATTTAATGCATCACAGTAGATTCATTATAAACACTTTGTTTCACCAGCAGAACTAGAAGGAAATATATTATTAATTTTTATTATCTATTCAACTATAATCTGCAAAGAAAACATTAATAAACAATTTTTCTCATGTATGCACAGACTGAGAATTACCTTTTTATATATCAGTACTTATGTTAATTTACTACTTTTGTTTAAAGTTTTATTATTATAAAAGTATATATAAAAATAATTTCACATAGCAATGTCATACAAATGAGTATAATCAACAGACAAATTTGAAGAAAAATTTCAAAGGTGCTTATAAATTATCACCTACATTATGCTCATAGAAAATTATATTTATGATTGCTTGTTTTTTCTAGTATAAGGAAATCTTCCAAAGAGGGTTGACAGAATAAAAATTCATTTTTTTCTAGTACATAGTATACTACTGCCTTTAGAAAAGAACTGGTTTAATATTCAGGAAATGATTTTAGATGTTAGCATTAAGTGCAATTGGAAATTCAGAATGACTTTATTTCTAGTAAGCAATAGAAAATGTTGTATTGTGATACAATTCCTTGCTACTAAATAAAATATAATCTAGCATTTTTAAAAACTGTAAAGTGCTGATTATTTTAAGCTACCTTGCAAAAAACCCTGGTATCAAAGACATTGGTACTTAAGACTTTGCATTTTAAGAACTTAAATAACAAATAATTATTTTATAATTAGTCACATATATATTTGAGATGGAATATTATTATGGAAAATTAGGATAGATATATTATTTTACAGATAAATACATTGAAGCTGATAAAAGTTAACATATAAAACAGCATAATTAGCTCTTTGTGTCTCGTATGCTTCTGTGACAAACCAAATATACCTACACCAACCATACTACACAAAAATTATCAATCATGTGTTTGTTCCCATAAGAACATAAGGTTCATAGGGATAAAAATCTCCATTGTCCCCCCACACCCTATTGCTTCCCCTTATCTTCTGTTTTATATTACTTCCTTTACCTCATGGCACTTATCATGAAAAAATCTGTATATATGTATATTTTCTAATTTATTAAAATGTATACACTCCCTTTGAACAGAGAATATTGTGTATATTATCCATTGCTATATTCTGAGTGTCCAGGAGAGCACCTGGCAAATAGTACGCAGTAGAGAAATACTTGTTGAATGAATGAATGAATGAAGAAAGAAGGAACGAGAGAAAGAAAGAAAAGAAAGAAAGAAAGAGGAGAAAAGAGGGAGGGAGGGAAGAAGGAAGAAAAGAAGAAAGGAAGGACAGAAGGAAGGAAGGAAAGAAGGAAGGAAGGAAGGAAGGGAATAAATAGTATTTGTGCATTATTTATGTTCACAGCTTGCAGCACAGACCCTTTAACAAAAATAAGTGCTTAATTAATGCTTTCTTTTTCTTCTATTAACTAGCTAGGCAACATTTTGCAGCTAGTTTAATATATTAATATTTTATTTTAATAACCTGTTGATTTAAGGGATTGGTTAGATGATACATTCAGATATATTTACCATCAATAATCATACACTTTTTGTATATAATGTACATATATTTGTCAAACCACAGACAGCAATTTTAAGAAAACAATTTTTAGTGGATTATGGATTATACTAAATATGGAAAAATCCTTGAAAATTGATTAAATCACATGGAATAGTAAAATTGTGGGAATTATACTCTGATTGAAAATGTTTTTAAAATAGTCATATTGAACTTTCAAATACGTAGTAATGTAATTCACTAGGTTACAGGTTTGAAAATCACAGGCCTACAGAAATGAAAATGCCAGGAGAGAGCAAATGAAGAAAATATACTATGCCCAACTGCTAGGAACTAAGAACCATACTAAAGACAACCAGAAAAACAAAAAAAGGAAAACAAGAAAACAACAACACTTAGGGATCAGGTGTAATTAATAAGGGTGTCGGTCGTCCCATTTAGTAGGAAGGCAGCTGCGGCAGAATGTATTTTCCGAAAATGGCTATATTCCACGTGAACTTTAAGAATCTTACCACCTTCCTATCAAGGTGAAGAATCTATGCCTTCTCCTCATGAATCTGAGTGGGCCTTTGTGATGGCCTCCACTAGAAGAGTAAGTCACCATGTGATTTCAGACTAGATCATAAAAGGTGATATACAAGTTAGGTGCATTTAGCCTAATGGTAAGTAACAACTGTTATATCCATGGCGTGTTGAATAGAGCACCAATCTTATAAAAATAGTGAGGAATTTTATTTGGGAAAAATAGATATGGAGTAGAGATCAGATTGTCTGATAAATGAGACAGTGTAAATAGTTATGTATTACCAAATCACACTGTTAAATTAATATGTATATTTAAAGAATGTCAACTTGAATATAAGAAAGTATGAAATGAATACAAATTCCTGATGTGAAACTCAGATGGTATGAAATATAAAACATTAATAGAACATTTATATACATATAAACAAATAATTTTGAAAGAAACAAAAGATTAACATTTAAAATATTTTGAATAAGTAAGACCAATAGTCATGGTCATATTTTTACATTTTTCTGTCTCTGACTTTTAATTACTGTTTTATATTGTGCATAGGCTAACCAATAATATAATTAGAAATGTTTCTTATTTTATTCCTTTTCTACAAGTAGTAAAACAGACATCTTAGAGAAACATTTTATGTTAAAAATATACTCAGAAAAATATCATATCTGTTTATTTCATCCTATATTTTGATTGCATGAGCTTGTTTTACTACATAAAAAAATCTATTTAAAAAATCAGGATCCTAATTACACAATGTTTAACTGTGAAAATTGTATCAAGCATGGAAAGGAAATTGTAACATTGATTTTACCAAGCAGTTAAGTAATGTTCCAGGATTTATGAATGATTATAGAGTTTCCTAAGAAGTATGTAACATAAATGTAGATACAAAACACTCTGCACTGATATTTTGTGTTTATCTATTATAAAGAAAAATAGGTTTTAGTATTCAATACAGGTCACATTTTTAATCTATGATAATTCCTGCTTCTGAAAGCAAAGGATGAAATAAGTTCAAGTACATGTTTTCCATAATACGGTGTCATCTGTGGGATTGTCTAGGGTCATGTGGTTTTTCACTATACCACTAGGCTTCAGAAATGTTACTTTCTACTTTGGAAAAGAAGTTTGGTAAATTGTGGTCTGTGGAAGTGACTAAGCTGAATTTAACCATTAATTTTCCTCTTACCAGCTATGTCACTTAACACCTCTAAACCTGAGTTTCCAAATCTTTAAAATGAATATAAGTTTAACTGAGTTACTTTAAAGATTAAATGGAAAAATTGCAGTAGTTCATGTAAGATGTGACTGTCATAAATAATCACAAAATTCATTGTCTCTCCCTGAGATAAATGGACAAACAGGCTAATTACTGCCAATGGGAACAGGACTTCTAATAAATTTCACTTAGGCTTTTATTTAGTTTGGGGTTTGTATGAATCTTATGACAGTATGTGTTTCTCTCTTGCAATGCTTCCATTTGCAGGAGGCAGGGACTTGAAGATATGAAGTAAATTATGAAATATCTTGAGGAAGGACTGAATTTTCAATTTTGACTCAGATATTCTAGTTAATATTTCATTACAGATTATCTAAACTAAATTTGGTTTTGCCCAAGTGTTTCTAGTCTTTCATTTTAAAACATAGTTGCCATTCGTTTAGTTTCTATTATTGTCAGCATAGGGCCCCCCTCCAGGTAACTGTGGCTTCCTGACATCCCACAACAGTACCACATAGGAGTTTCCATATAGCCTAGGCAACCATTTGGAGAATCTGGCTCATCATCACCAAGGACACAATTTATTCTGCACTTGACAAACACATTCAACTGATCTGGGGATCATTCTGCATGCACTGGTAAATCATAAGATTTCTTATCAAATGAGTAACATATACAAGATGGCATTTTACAAATATGTAGATGTGCACACATTTGATTTTTGTGTATGTCCTCAAAAAACATGTTCAAGGTATTTAAGTTTCTTACCCACAGTAAACAAATAATTTGAGAAGAGATAATGGGTGGTTTTTAATTGAATATTTAAGTCAAGAAACTATTTTAATAATATGCATGTGAAATAATAAAGACATATACAGTAGGACAAAGTATTAAAAAAAGGAACATTATAAAGGAATAATCAACAAGTTCTGATAAATACTGATCCTGTGAGATGGGGAAAAGGATAGAGGAGGAGGGGGAAAAGAAGATAGAAGGGAAAAGACACTGAGTAATTAGGTCATGATATCATTATTTAGTTGCTGATCTGGTTTGGAATTTTCCTCCAAGTTCTGCTGATATTTATATTTTCCTTTTTTTTTTTAAACTTGTGTAGTATTTTCTCTTTTTAGACTGTATTATAACTTATAAAATGCACTTGTTGGGGACTGAAAGGATGAATAATCTCAAAGTTCTAGTTCTTTATTATCGTACATTTAAACCTAGATTTACCCACTTGATGTTTTGGAAGAATGCCAACTATAGTAAATTTTTGTTATTCCCAGTAGTTATGTTCTATAAAGTCTCTGCAAAAACTGAATTAGTGAATACTGAACCATTGTTCCTAGGAGAAATACAGAATTAGGTTCCTGCAAGCTCCTAGTCCTAACATTTTTGTCAACAAATCAACACATAAATTTGTTTTATGTTTGTTTCTTTTAAAGACATCTTATTTAATATAGTGTTGATTTATTAACACTGAACTCACAGCCAATAGCACCATAACTCATGCCTGAATGTAGCCCATCTAAGACATGTATTTTCTCTGGCAGGTACATCAGATCTTTCCTGCACTTAGTGACGATGGACAGCACTTTGATACCACCCTTGGGGCAATTAAAAAAGTGAAGTAATCAACAAAAAGCACAAAAATGGAAGAACTGTGGCACTTAAATAGACCACAAGAAGGACACTTGCTTACAGTTTGAGAGCTAAAACAAGAAGGTAAGCCATCATCTTGTTTGAGATCAGCTGTAAATATGTGTTGAGTAATTTGAACTTTTGCCATTCTGTAAATGTCTCCAAATGACCAGAAAACACCATGAGTATTTTGTTGTTGTTGTTTTTGTTTCTGTTTATAACTTTTACTTTTTTTTTAATTGGAGTATAGTTGATTTACAATATTGTGTCAGTTTCAGGTGTACATGAAACAGTGATTCAGTTATACATATATGTGCAGTGATTCAGTTATACATACATATATATATATATATATATATGTATATATACACATTCCTTTTCAAATTCTTTTCCCTTATAGGTTATTACTAAAAATTGAGTATAGTTCCCTGTACTATACAGTAGATCCCTGCTGGTTATCTATTTTATACATAGTAGTGTGTATATGTCAATCCCAATCCCAATATGTTAATCCCACAAGTATTGATCTGGCAAGGCGGGGTCACACAGAAATTTTAGTGAAAAGGGAAATTCTCAAATACAGATTCAATGGAAAGTGAGGTCCGCTGTACTTGCTTCACTTATTGCCCCTAGAATGACTATTTACATAGAAATTGAATTCTGCTTTATTCAAATGCTTTCTTTTCTGCATCTTCTTGATATTTATGTGTGTCTTCTTTGTGGTGATTTGGTATAAGAAGAAAATGTTTAAATAAGATTTTAATGAGAAGAATCAGTTTCTTGTTTTTTTTTTTTTTTTTTGCAGTACGCGGGCCTCTCACTGTTGTGGCCTCTCCCGTTGCGGAGCACAGGCTCCGGACGCGCAGGCTCAGCGGCCATGGCTCACGGGCCCAGCCGCTCCGCGGCACATGGGATCTTCCCAGACCGGGGCACGAACCCGTGTCCCCTGCATCGGCAGGCGGACTCCCAACCACTGTGCCACCAGGGAAGCCCCAGTTTCTTGTTTTTGTCTAAGCTGAGAAAGTTACTTCACCAAAGCACAACATCACTTCTCTATATCACCACTAAGTACCTACTCCCTTTGAGTCTTGGAGTTCAGGAGAATTTCTTATGTAGTCATTTCATGCTTAGTATTATATAGGCCGAACCACATCAGTAATAATATAAAGCCAAGAAAATAATATACTTTTGGCAATTATGTACACTTGAAATAAAGATTTGTCCCTGACACTAATTCTATGACTTTGGAAAATTGGCTTACATGTTTAATACCTTAGATTTCTAATTATTAAATAGACTTAATATATGATGGCCTTAGTATTTAATAAGAATATATATTTTAAATCATTCATGGTGCCTGCCATAGAGTAGGCAGTAAATAAATGCTATACTTTCTCCTCTACAGTAAAAATGTATGATGTCTATGAAAGGCAAAATACAGAAAACAGTGTCTTACCACAGGAAATAAAGTATACTTTGTTAAAGGTTAAAAACTTAAAAGATAATTGACTTTTATCTCTTAAGGGTAAATTTTTAAAAAAGAAGAAAGGAAGAAAGAAAATTCCTATGATAATCACTTGTTTTTCCAAATGCAGTGATTAGATGAGTGAGCTCATATGGTCATGAGGGAAGCACAAAATTTTTACTCAATAACATCTGAAATATATCAAGTGATATATCAGTTTTTTTGTTTTTTGGTTTTTTTTTTCCAGTACGCGGGCTTCTCACTGCTGTGGCCTCTCCCGCCGCGGAGCACAGGCTCCGGACGCGCAGGCTCAGCGGCCATGGCTCGCAGGCCCAGCCGCTTCGCGGCATGTGGGACCCTCCCGGACCGGGGCACGAACCCGCGTCCCCTGCATCGGCAGGCGGACTCCCAACCACTGCGCCACCAGGGAAGCCCGATATATCAGTTTTTTACTCTAAAATAAAATCAAGTTAAAGGTGATAGCTTTAAAAAATGTAAGAGGTTTACAAGCTTCAACTAAACTAGGCAAAGCATTTTGAAAAAACACCATAAAAAGAAATGTGTCTAAGCAGTAAGTTGGCAGGTGTGGCAAAACAACTTACAGAAAGTGAGAAAATATGTCCTTGGGCAAACCATCTTGACAAAGAAAATCTTAAAAGCATCAAACACAACATTAACATTTTTCACTTCCTTGAGTCACTTCATTTGAGCCACCTGACTCACCAAGCAGTACTTTTTTTTGAAATTAACAAGGTTCTCCATGCCTAAAGCCACAAAAAGAAAAAAACCCAATCAACAATAGCAACAAAAAGAAAGGAAAAACCCAAGGGAAAATATAGCATTTTTTTCCCTTTTATCTAAGGATAGCTAAAGAACTATGAGACTGAAAGACCTTCTGAGATTTTTCCTGATAATAATAAATGTTTGAAATGAGCTTTTCCAAGACATCATTGTAATGCATTACAAAAATAGACACATGTCAGCAGAGGATAACTGATTGATTGAAAAATGTGAATTATATTTTCTAATCTTTCAAAAGGAAGTAAAACTGACATTTATAATAATTCTAGCCTAGCACATTTTACTCATCTGGGACAAACACCCCAAAAGTTTAAGAGGTTTTGAAATATAAACTATATTACCTTAACAAGGATGTAAGGAGTACTGGAATTAAGCTACATCAATAAATCAGAATTTTATAGGTATTTAATTATATGATGTTGCAAAAATTTATGATAGAAACATTTGTGGTTGTAACCTTGGCAATAAGAGTTTTTAAATTAAGAATGAGGATTATTTTGACTGATCCTTGATTTCAGTCCTTCATTTAAAAAAAAATGGAAATTGAAGGTAAATGGTTTAATTAACTAAGTGAATGCAAAGACTGGCTTCAATATTTTGTATTGTTCAGATAAGAAAAATGGTGGGAAAAGAAGGAGGAGTTTTGGAAAACTGAAAGCTAATAATTTCACATATCATATATATGAATAATGACAAAAACAACAAGAACAACAAAGTGACAGAAATAAAGCAAAGCTAGTTGATACTCTGTCTCTCTCTCTCTTTTTATTCCAAAGCAGTGAATTTCAGGAGTAACCAAATGTGAATTAGTTTAAATGATTTATATTGGAGGAAACATTAAATAACCAAGACAGCAGCAATGATTCCTTTTTAATCTCAGATTGAAGTGTTTTCCCTTCACCTGTTTAAGCTTTTTGATGCATCTTGGGAGGATTACCTCCAACCCCTGTTCAGCCTTTTAAAATCCACCTGCAAAATGAAGTTTCATAAAATTTTTGTCAGTTCTCTTTTGAAGTTTTACCTTTTCAAGAATCTTTGATGGACTCCACTGCATTTATGTCAGGTAGCTTCTGGCTGGAGAAAAATAGAAACTACTGATGGAATTGCTGACCTAAGTTAAACGTTTTTTCACTTAGACTCAGAGGTCCATATTGGCACACAGATTGGGTATTCTATCTCAGCCTATCTTGGGTATGCTTTCCTGAGCCTTTTACTCTGTGTTTGTTTATTTACTATCCTCTCCTTGACTCACTCTGAGCTATTTTTCACCCAGATGATAGAAAGTATTTTGGACTAAGCAGGACTTCAGTAAAGCCGAAATGGTTTCTGTCCTCAATGTTCTTTTCTAAGCCACCCTAAATAACTCACATTGCCAAGTTCCTCCATCTGGTGACTCTTCAGTCCCTCAGAGCTAGTCAAGTATGTCAGGCTAAGTGCTTGTGTTAAAAACAAATGCTCTGTATTTACCCCAAATCCCTTCTGAACCATAGCTATTTCATAAAGGGACTTCTTAACAGGAGAAATGCACAGAAATCAGAACCCAGGATTGCACTGCTTCTTTTTGATCCTAAGGAGGCTGTTTCCACATCAAAAGATGTGACTGACCCAAGGCAGCAGCCTCTGCTGGAGCCTGGCTATGTCACTGCTACCATAGTTATTAACAAATAAAAATAAAAAAGGAATTCAAATAAATCTTTCACTAGACCAGTGGGAAATTGTTTTCACCTTACCTTTTAAGCTACCCTAGAATGGCAATAATGCAGATGATCTAAGGAGGAAAATGAAACTTATACTACATGGTTCAATCAAATTTTAAAAACTACTGAATTAAAATTCTACCTTTTTTGAAGGATCAGAACGTCTCCTGTTTTAAATGTTTGATATGCTGGTGACTAAAGCTGATATAATTAAAAACCAAAGTGCTAAGCATGTAAATGTGGATATTTAGAAAACTGGGAAATATTTAAGGTTTTAAAAACATATCTTATCCATTGTATATTAAAGTCTAAGAATTACAGGATGTTCACATTAAAATATGTAATAATGGATGTGCACACATTACTGGAAAAAACCTTGAACTAATTAATTTTTTTAAAGTTTGTATCTAATACAAATTTAGCCATGTTTTCCTCATATATTATTATGTTTTCCTTATATATCTTTCTATAAACTAGGACATAGTCTATTCTGCCAACTATAGAGTCTTGTTTAAAGACAAAATAAAAATGTCATGCCAATGCACTTTGAAATGAGCTGTCCTATCATAAGGACTTGTAAAAATCCATAGAAAATATTAAATTAGAACTTTTCTTTTTTCCTTTCTTCCTTCTTTACCATCTTCCTTCTTTCTTTATTTCTTTCATTGGTTTATTGGTATTAATGTAGCATAAGGCCACATATAATAAGCTGGACTATTACATCAGAAAATTCAATTTGGCACCTACATGATATGGAAATAAAAGAACATAATGTTTCCTGATGATGCCATTGAAAAGCAAGTTCTTACAATCGGTAATGACATTCAGATTTTGTTTAGAGTAAGAACTCTTACACGGTTACCAAAGGACCTTCATATTTAATTTTAGAAATTGTTCCCAGTATGTAAAGAAAATAATTTGCCAACTTAGATTTAACACAGTCAGAACATTTGGCACAGAATTAACATTTTGAATTCTGCCTAGTCATTAATGCATTAATGGGATTGATTCCCAAAATTAAAGCCAATTTACAGAAAGACACACTATCTAAGGTAATACCGTAACAGATTTTCTAGAATTCTTTAACCCACACTATTGGTTTTTGGGTTTGGTTTTTTTTTTTTAGTATGTTTTATTGATTTTGTTGCTGCTGTTGTTGTTTTATCTTGACTAAATATAGTAAAAAACATTTACGTAAATTTACCACAATGCCTGAAAAAGAGGACAGGGTAATTTGTTCAAGTATAAACATTATATGTTAATATGAAATTTTAATTCTTTAAATTCAGTTTTAAAATATAACTTTCAACTTCTCTAACTTTCTTTTGTATGACCACTGCTTTCTTTTGGGTGGGGGAGCAGGAAAGAAGCATTTTGTCTCCCGATTATAAGTGATACAAATGTAGTCCATGAATACATAGGTTTTATCTACTGCCCCCTGAAATTCCAATAGTGTAAGAAAAAGAAGATTGAAAAGCAGAGGGGGGAGGGGATGGGGAGACAAAATTCACAAGGTCAAAGATACAGGAGGAAAAGCAACATAAACAAAATGCTGGAAGCTGGCGATAATTGCACAAGTGGCCACAGATTTATCAGATAAGGAAAAGCTGAGACAAAAGCTGAGACACAAACCCTAGGAAGAAATGCCTAGGAACAAACCCATCTGCAGGGCATCATCCCAGAAATCCACAGGAATTTTGGCACTGGTAATCTTGAAAGTGAGGGTATATCTGGAGCTAAAATTTCCCTCTTTGGTGCATCCAGGCTAGAGGTTTACTCTCTGGAGAGTTTGATCAGGCATTATGTTGGAGGCACCAAACGCAGATGGCACCAAACACATTCTGAAAAACAGAGAAAAGCGTGGAAACTTGCACACTGAAAGTTGAGAAGGCCCAGCATCTGTGTGCTCTGCATCTCCTAGGAGGTTTAGATACCCTCATCCTTGAGCACAGAAAGGACAATGAAGGATTTCTCTTTAGGAAATTAATCAGAGATAATGAATTGCAGATACTTTTAGTCAGGGGCCCAGCCAGATTAGTCTATAGAAATTTTCCCATCCAAAGCCCTGCTACCCTCAGATTCTGGTGAATTTTAGAGTTCTTAACTATCAACTATGGACAGAGAACCAGGAATCACTAGACAATTGAGAAAATCTTCTGATATGAAAGGCTAATTAACACAATGAATGACCACTGTAGAAACAGACAATGTATAAAGTAGAAAAGATCTTTAAAAAAAAAAAAAAGCTATACTCAATATCCAAAGACAAACAAACAAAAATACAAACAATGGTATTCTATGTAACTATTCTAAAAACTGTATAAAATAAAATATTCTGAGAACATGTAAAGATGTCTTTGGTAATAAAAAAAAATATGATGACAGTAATGAAAAGAATCAAGATAAGTACTGGGACATAAAGTTGAAAAAATATATCATATTAAAGAACAAAAGTACCAAGGAATTGGAAATAGCAGAGAAAAGATATGAAAATTAGAGAACCAGTGCTGAAATTGTACCATGTAGTTATTGAGAGGTCCAAAAAGAGGGAGTAGAGTAAGTGCCAGGGAAGACATTTTCAAGGGATTGCATTTTACTTACCAGAATTAAAAGATAATTGTTTCTTGATTGAAATTGGTCACCACTAAGTGGCAAGCTGTGGATAAACAAAGAAAAGCCCACACTTATGTAAACATTAGAACATTAGGATTAAAGCCCTAAAATCATCAAATTTTAGGAGAAAGCCCTTATGTCATCTAAAGAATAGGGGGAAAAAGACACATTTTATTTCATCACACCAATACCATAAGTTAGAAGATAGTGAAGCACTCTCTTCAAAATTTTGATGGGTCAAATTTCCCAATCTACAATTGTTTATATAGAGTATCAAGCCAATTTACTCACTTATTTATCCTATTGTCCAAGTATTTTTGAGTAGCTGTTATGCTTCAGGCATTGTTATAAGTACTAAGGAGAAAATATGTTCTAAAATAGAACAAGTCCTTCTTTAATGTAGTTTATATTTTAATAGAAGAGACAAAATAAATAAGTAAAAATAGAGAATTTTAGATCTTGATAAGTTCTGAGGACAACAAATAAAGTCTTCATAGAAAGTGGGTTTCTGAGTAAGGAAATATAGGGAGTAATCTAGAAATAGAATTTCTTGGATAAGTGTATTACAAGGAGTCCTACAGGAAACAAAAGTCTAGAACTTGAACTGCACATACAACATAGCATATTCAAGATATAGGAAGAAGTCAGTGTGCTTTAATCTCTGAGAGAAGAGAGGATTAAGGCAAGAGATCAGAAAACTAAGGGTGGAAGTGGGGTTTTGTTCAGTATTGAAGATCATATTGAAGCTTTGGGTAAACTCTGAGTGAAATGGAAAGCCACCAGAAGAGTTTGAGCATTTTAGACATAAATTTTGGCACAAATACTGTGGCAAGGACATCAGTTAAGAGGCTACTGCAATAGTCCAGGCAAGAGAAGAAGGTGGATTAGACTGAGTGGTGGCAATGTGAGTGAGGAGACATGGGTGAGTTCTGGCTAGTTGAAGGTGAAGCTCTTGGAATTAGCTGATGGACTGGATGTAGAGTATGAAAACAAGAAAGTTGTTAAGAATAATGCCAAGATTTTTAACTTGAACAACTGAAATAATAGAGTTGCCCTTTAGTGAAATGGAAAAGATCACAGGCTGCACGTTTGTTGAGCCATCACAATCTCCATTTAAGAAATGTTACATGTGGGCTTCCCTGGTGGTGCAGTGGTTGAGAGTCCACCTGCAGATGCTGGGGGCACGGGTTCGTGCCCCGGTCCGGGAAGATCCCACATGGTGCGGAGCGGCTGGGCCCGTGGGCCATGGCCGCTGAGCCTGCGCGTCCGGAGCCTGTGCTCCGCAGCGGGAGAG